>NC_048589.1:35590481-35647981 GCF_013265735.2 Oncorhynchus mykiss
GTGGCCAGGACACAGAGACTTGTTGAACTACTGGTGTGGAATGATTTTCTGCTACCAATGTTTGAAACACCAGATCCCCACCGGGAAACAGAAACTGGTCAACGCCAACCTCTGATTTGACACTCATACCCGGGTTCATATACTATTTGAAATCAGTTCAAATACTTAAGTGGGACTTGATTGAGTCCTGGGTTGCCTGGGTTAAAGGAAACAAAAAAATATATCAAAAAGTGCTAATCCCGCCCATCTGACACTCATGGCAGGCTAGAACAAACACTTAATGTATTTGAAAGATTTCAAATAGTATTTGAACCCATGTCTGGGTCTACCCAGAGAGATCCAAACGTTGACTGAGATATAAACAAAGTTAGACCTAAAACACTATAATTATCTTACCCTTATTCCTCCAAGTCATTTGAAATAAAGCAGCAGAAATAATGTTGCGCTGCTAGATTGCTTCTTGCTGAATTTGCCTCTTGAGAAAACAATAACACGAAACCAATTTCCGAAACAAGGATCTTGTGGCCTGTATCAGGAAGAGAGATGACGTATAGAATGTATTATACAAGAGACAAAATTCACAAATTCGACAGCACAACGACAGAGTCATGTCTCAAGTGTAAAACTAATAATGACTCAACAAGCCATGCTTTCTGGGAATGCTACGGAGTCCAGACGTTGTGGGCGGAGCTAGAAAGTTGGCTGTCAGAAGTATTACAATGTCAACACACTTTTAATCTGTCTGCATATTTCAAAACATGGCATATAGTGTAGTGAGATACACAATGGGCTGGATGATTCTCTTCTTATCACTCATCTTGAAAAAACATATATAAAAAACATGGAAGTCAATCAATCCGCCATCATTAACACAATGGGAAAATCAAATGATTTATTATTGAAATAGAATGGGCGACCGAGAAAAACCAATTGGTACAATTTAAGGCCAAGTGGCAAACAGTAATGCAGGCACTAGGGATGGAGGTGTGACCAGGCACTAGGGATGGAGGTCTGACTATGGATGGAGGTGTGGCCAGGCACTAGGGATGGAGGTGTGACCAGACCAGGCACTAGGGATGGAGGTGTGACCAGACCAGGCACTAGGGATGGAGGTGTGACCAGGCACTAGGGATGGAGGTGTGGCCAGGCACTAGGGATGGAGGTGTGACCAGGCACTAGCGATGGGGGTGTGACCAGACACTAGAGATGGAGGTCTGACCAGACACTAGGGATGGAGGTGTGACCAGACAAGGCACTAGGGATGGAGGTGTGACCAGGCACTAGGGATGGAGGTGTGGCCAGGCACTAGGGATGGAGGTGTGACCAGACACTAGGGATGGAGGTGTGACCAGACCAGGCACTAGGGATGGAGGTGTGACCAGGCACTAGGGATGGAGGTGTGGCCAGGCACTAGGGATGGAGGTCTGACTAGGGATGGAGGTGTGACCAGGCACTAGGGATGGAGGTGTGGCCAGGCACTAGGGATGGAGGTCTGACTAGGGATGGAGGTGTGACCAGGCACTAGGGATGGAGGTGTGACCAGGCACTAGGGATGGAGGTGTGACCAGGCACTAGGGATGGAGGTGTGACCAGGCACTGGGGATGGAGGTGTGACCAGGCACTAGGGATGGAGGTGTGACCAGGCACTAGGGATGGAGGTGTGACCAGGCACTAGGGATGGAGGTCTGACTAGGGATGGGGGTGTGACCAGGCACTAGGGATGGAGGTCTGACCAGGCACTAGCGATGGGGGTGTGACCAGACACTAGGGATGGAGGTGTGACCAGACCAGGCACTAGGGATGGAGGTGTGACCAGGCACTAGGGATGTAGGTGTGGCCAGGCACTAGGGATGGAGGTGTGACCAGGCACTAGGGATGGAGGTCTGACTAGGGATGGAGGTGTGACCAGGCACTAGGGATGGAGGTGTGACCAGGCACTAGGGATGGAGGTCTGACTAGGGATGGAGGTGTGGCCAGCCACTAGGAATGGAGGTGTGACCAGGCACTGGGGATGGAGGTGTGACCAAGCACTAGGGATGGAGGTGTGACCAGGCACTAGAGATGGAGGTTTGACCAGGCACTAGGGATGGAGGTGTGACCAGGCACTAGGGATGGAGGTGTGACCAGGCACTAGGGATGAAGGTGTGACCAGGCACTAGAGATGGAGGTGTGACCAGTCACTAGGGATGGAGGTGTGACCAGGCACCAAGGATGGAGGTGTGACCAGGCACTAAGGATGGAGGTGTGACCAGGCACTAAGGATGGAGGTGTGACCAGGCACTAGGGTTGAGGGTGTGACCAGGCACTAGGGATGGAGGTGTGACCAGGCACTAGGGATGGAGGTGTGACCAGGCACTAGAGATGGAGGTGTGACCAGGCACTAGGGATGGAGGTGTGGCCAGGCACTAGGGATGGAGGTCTGACCAGGCACTAGCGATGGGGGTGTGACCAGACACTAGGGATGGAGGTGTGACCAGACACTAGGGATGGAGGTGTGACCAGACACTAGGGATGGAGGTTTGACAAGGCACTAGGGATGGAGGTCTGACTAGGGATGGAGGTGTGGCCAGGCACTAGAGAGGGAGGTGTGACCAGGCACTAGGGATGGAGGTGTGACCGGGCACTAAGGATGGAGGTGTGACCAGGCACTAGAGATGGAGGTTTGACCAGGCACTAGGGATGGAGGTGTGACCAGGCACTAGGGATGGAGGTGTGACCAGGCACTAGGAATGGAGGTGTGACCAGGCACTAGGGATGGAGGTGTGACCAGACACTAGGGATGGAGGTGTGACCAGACATTAGGGATAGAGGTGTGACCAGGCACTAGGGATGGAGGTGTGACCGGGCACTAGGGATAGAGGTGTGACCAGACACTAAGGATGGAGGTGTGACCAGGCACTAGAGATGGAGGTGTGACCAGGCACTAGGGATGGAGGTATGCCCAGATACTAAGGATGGAGGTGTGACCAGGCACTAGGGATGGAGGTGTGACCAGACACTAGGGATGGAAGTGTGACCAGGCACTAGGGATGGAGGTGTGACCAGGCACTAAGGATGAGGGGGTGACCAGACACTAGGGATAGAGGTGTGACCAGGCACTAGGGATGGAGGTGTGACCAGGCACTAGGGATGGAGGTCTGACTAGGGATGGAGGTGTGGCCAGGCACTAGGGATGGAGGTGTGACCAGGCACTAGGGATGGAGGTGTGACCAGACACTGGGGATGGAGGTGTGACCAGACACTAGGGATAGAGGTGTGACCAGGCACTAGGGATGGAGGAGTGACCAGGCACTAGGGATGGAGGTGTGACCAGGCACTGGGGATGGAGGTGTGACCAGGCACTGGGGATGGAGGTGTGACCAGGCACTAGGGATGGAGGTGTGACCAGGCACTAGGGATGGAGGTATGCCCAGATACTAAGGATGGAGGTGTGACCAGGCACTAGGGATGGAGGTGTGACCAGACACTAGGGATGGAAGTGTGACCAGGCACTAGGGATGGAGGTGTGACCAGGCACTAAGGATGAGGGGGTGACCAGACACTAGGGATAGAGGTGTGACCAGGCACTAGGGATGGAGGTGTGACCAGGCACTAGGGATGGAGGTCTGACTAGGGATGGAGGTGTGGCCAGGCACTAGGGATGGAGGTGTGACCAGGCACTAGGGATGGAGGTGTGACCAGACACTGGGGATGGAGGTGTGACCAGACACTAGGGATAGAGGTGTGACCAGGCACTAGGGATGGAGGAGTGACCAGGCACTAGGGATGGAGGTGTGACCAGGCACTGGGGATGGAGGTGTGACCAGGCACTGGGGATGGAGGTGTGACCAGGCACTAGGGATGGAGGTGTGACCAGGCACTAGGGATGGAGGAGTGACCAGGCACTAGGGATGGAGGTGTGACCAGGCACTGGGGATGGAGGTGTGACCAGGCACTGGGGATGGAGGTGTGACCAGGCACTAGGGATGGAGGTGTGACCAGGCACTAGGGATGGAGGTGTGACCAGGCACTAGGGATGGAGGTCTGACTAGGGATGGGGGTGTGACCAGGCACTAGGGATGGAGGTCTGACCAGGCACTAGGGATGGAGGTGTGACCAGACCAGGCACTAGGGATGGAGGTGTGGCCAGGCACTAGGGATGGAGGTGTGACCAGGCACTAGGGATGGAGGTGTGACCAGGCACTAGGGATGGAGGTGTGACCAGGCACTAGGGATGGAGGTCTCACTAGGGATGGAGGTGTGGCCAGGCACTAGGGATGGAGGTGTGACCAGGCACTGGGGATGGAGGTGTGACCAAGCACTAGGGATGGAGGTGTGACCAGGCACTAGAGATGGAGGTTTGACCAGGCACTAGGGATGGAGGTGTGACCAGGCACTAGGGATGGAGGTGTGACCAGGCACTAGGGATGGAGGTGTGACCAGGCACTAGAGATGGAGGTGTGACCAGTCACTAGGGATGGAGGTGTGACCAGGCACTAAGGATGGAGGTGTGACCAGGCACTAAGGATGGAGGTGTGACCAGGCACTAAGGATGGAGGTATGACCAGGCACTAGGGATGAGGGTGTGACCAGGCACTAGGGATGGAGGTGTGACCAGGCACTAGGGATGAGGGTGTGACCAGGCACTAGGGATGGAGGTGTGACCAGGCACTAGAGATGGAGGTGTGACCAGGCACTAGGGATGGAGGTGTGGCCAGGCACTAGGGATGGAGGTGTGACCAGGCACTAGCGATGGGGGTGTGACCAGACACTAGGGATGGAGGTGTGACCAGACACTAGGGATGGAGGTGTGACCAGACACTAGGGATGGAGGTTTGACAAGGCACTAGGGATGGAGGTCTGACTAGGGATGGAGGTGTGGCCAGGCACTAGAGATGGAGGTGTGACCAGGCACTAGGGATGGAGGTGTGACCGGGCACTAAGGATGGAGGTGTGACCAGGCACTAGAGATGGAGGTTTGACCAGGCACTAGGGATGGAGGTGTGACCAGGCACTAGGGATGGAGGTGTGACCAGGCACTAGGAATGGAGGTGTGACCAGGCACTAGGGATGGAGGTGTGACCAGACACTAGGGATGGAGGTGTGACCAGACACTAGGGATAGAGGTGTGACCAGGCACTAGGGATGGAGGTGTGACCAGGCACTAAGGATGGAGGTGTGACCAGACACTAAGGATGGAGGTGTGACCAGGCACTAGGGATGGAGGTGTGACCAGACACTAGGGATAGAGGTGTGACCGGGCACTAGGGATAGAGGTGTGACCAGACACTAAGGATGGAGGTGTGACCAGGCACTAGAGATGGAGGTGTGACCAGGCACTAGGGATGGAGGTGTGACCAGACACTAAGGATGGAGGTGTGACCAGGCACTAGGGATGGAGGTGTGACCAGACACTAGGGATGGAGGTGTGACCAGGCACTAGGGATGGAGGTGTGACCAGGCACTAAGGATGGAGGTGTGACCAGACACTAGGGATAGAGGTGTGACCAGGCACTAGGGATGGAGGTGTGACCAGGCACTAGGGATGGAGGTCTGACTAGGGATGGAGGTGTGGCCAGGCACTAGGGATGGAGGTGTGACCAGGCACTAGGGATGGAGGTGTGACCAGGCACTAGGGATGGAGGTGTGACCAGGCACTGGGGATGGAGGTGTGACCAGGCACTAGGGATGGAGGTGTGACCAGGCACTTGGGATGGAGGTGTGACCAAGCACTAGGGATGGAGGTGTGACCAGGCACTAGGGATGGAGGTGTGACCAGGCACTAGGGATGGAGGTGTGACCAGGCACTAGGGATAGAGGTGTGACCGGGCACTAAGGATGGAGGTGTGACCAGGCACTAGGGATGGAGGTGTGACCGGGCACTAAGGATGGAGGTGTGACCAGGCACTAGGGATGGAGGTGTGACCAGGCACTAAGGATGGAGGTGTGACCAGGCACTAAGGATGGAGGTGTGACCAGACACTAGGGATGGAGGTGTGACCAGACACTAGGGATAGAGGTGTGACCAGGCACTAGGGATGGAGGTGTGACCAGGCACTAGGGATGGAGGTCTGACTAGGGATGGAGGTGTGGCCAGGCACTAGGGATGGAGGTCTGACTAGGGATGGAGGTGTGGCCAGGCACTAGGGATGGAGGTGTGACCAGGCACTAGGGATGGAGGTGTGACCAGGCACTAGGGATGGAGGTGTGACCAGACACTAGGGATGGAGGTGTGACCAGACACTAGGGATAGAGGTGTGACCAGGCACTAGGGATGGAGGTGTGACCAGGCACTAGGGATAGAGGTGTGACCAGGCACTAGGGATGGAGGTGTGACCAGGCACTAGGGATGGAGGTGTGACCGGGCACTAAGGATGGAGGTGTGACCAGGCACTAGAGATGGAGGTTTGACCAGGCACTAGGGATGGAGGTGTGACCAGGCACTAGGGATGGAGGTGTGACCAGGCACTAGGAATGGAGGTGTGACCAGGCACTAGGGATGGAGGTGTGACCAGACACTAGGGATGGAGGTGTGACCAGACACTAGGGATAGAGGTGTGACCAGGCACTAGGGATGGAGGTGTGACCAGGCACTAAGGATGGAGGTGTGACCAGACACTAAGGATTGAGGTGTGACTAGGCACTAGGGATGGAGGTGTGACCAGACACTAGGGATAGAGGTGTGACCGGGCACTAGGGATAGAGGTGTGACTAGACACTAAGGATGGAGGTGTGACCAGGCACTAGAGATGGAGGTGTGACCAGGCACTAGGGATGGAGGTGTGACCAGACACTAAGGATGGAGGTGTGACCAGGCACTAGGGATGGAGGTGTGACCAGACACTAGGGATGGAGGTGTGACCAGGCACTAGGGATGGAGGTGTGACCAGGCACTAAGGATGGAGGTGTGACCAGACACTAGGGATAGAGGTGTGACCAGGCACTAGGGATGGAGGTGTGACCAGGCACTAGGGATGGAGGTCTGACTAGGGATGGAGGTGTGGCCAGGCACTAGGGATAGAGGTGTGACTAGACACTAAGGATGGAGGTGTGACCAGGCACTAGAGATGGAGGTGTGACCAGGCACTAGGGATGGAGGTGTGACCAGGCACTAAGGATGGAGGTGTGACCAGACACTAGGGATAGAGGTGTGACCAGGCACTAGGGATGGAGGTGTGACCAGGCACTAGGGATGGAGGTCTGACTAGGGATGGAGGTGTGGCCAGGCACTAGGGATGGAGGTGTGACCAGGCACTAGGGATGGAGGTGTGACCAGACACTGGGGATGGAGGTGTGACCAGACACTAGGGATAGAGGTGTGACCAGGCACTAGGGATGGAGGTGTGACCAGGCACTAGGGATGGAGGTGTGACCAGGCACTAGGGATGGAGGTGTGACCAGGCACTAGGGATGGAGGTGTGACCAGGCACTTGGGATGGAGGTGTGACCAGGCACTAGGGATGGAGGTGTGACCAGGCACTAGGGATGGAGGTGTGACCAGGCACTAGGGATGGAGGTGTGACCGGGCACTAAGGATGGAGGTGTGACCAGGCACTAGGGATGGAGGTGTGACCAGGCACTAAGGATGGAGGTGTGACCAGACACTAGGGATGGAGGTGTGACCAGACACTAGGGATAGAGGTGTGACCAGGCACTAGGGATGGAGGTGTGACCAGGCACTAGGGATGGAGGTCTGACTAGGGATGGAGGTGTGGCCAGGCACTAGGGATGGAGGTGTGACCAGGCACTAGGGATGGAGGTGTGACCGGGCACTAAGGATGGAGGTGTGACCAGGCACTAGAGATGGAGGTTTGACCAGGCACTAGGGATGGAGGTGTGACCAGGCACTAGGGATGGAGGTGTGACCAGGCACTAGGAATGGAGGTGTGACCAGGCACTAGGGATGGAGGTGTGACCAGACACTAGGGATGGAGGTGTGACCAGACATTAGGGATAGAGGTGTGACCAGGCACTAGGGATGGAGGTGTGACCGGGCACTAGGGATAGAGGTGTGACCAGACACTAAGGATGGAGGTGTGACCAGGCACTAGAGATGGAGGTGTGACCAGGCACTAGGGATGGAGGTATGCCCAGATACTAAGGATGGAGGTGTGACCAGGCACTAGGGATGGAGGTGTGACCAGACACTAGGGATGGAAGTGTGACCAGGCACTAGGGATGGAGGTGTGACCAGGCACTAAGGATGAGGGGGTGACCAGACACTAGGGATAGAGGTGTGACCAGGCACTAGGGATGGAGGTGTGACCAGGCACTAGGGATGGAGGTCTGACTAGGGATGGAGGTGTGGCCAGGCACTAGGGATGGAGGTGTGACCAGGCACTAGGGATGGAGGTGTGACCAGACACTGGGGATGGAGGTGTGACCAGACACTAGGGATAGAGGTGTGACCAGGCACTAGGGATGGAGGAGTGACCAGGCACTAGGGATGGAGGTGTGACCAGGCACTGGGGATGGAGGTGTGACCAGGCACTGGGGATGGAGGTGTGACCAGGCACTAGGGATGGAGGTGTGACCAGGCACTAGGGATGGAGGAGTGACCAGGCACTAGGGATGGAGGTGTGACCAGGCACTGGGGATGGAGGTGTGACCAGGCACTGGGGATGGAGGTGTGACCAGGCACTAGGGATGGAGGTGTGACCAGGCACTAGGGATGGAGGTGTGACCAGGCACTAGGGATGGAGGTCTGACTAGGGATGGGGGTGTGACCAGGCACTAGGGATGGAGGTCTGACCAGGCACTAGCGATGGGGGTGTGACCAGACACTAGGGATGGAGGTGTGACCAGACCAGGCACTAGGGATGGAGGTGTGGCCAGGCACTAGGGATGGAGGTGTGACCAGGCACTAGGGATGGAGGTGTGACCAGACACTAGGGATGGAGGTGTGACCAGGCACTAGGGATGGAGGTCTCACTAGGGATGGAGGTGTGGCCAGGCACTAGGGATGGAGGTGTGACCAGGCACTGGGGATGGAGGTGTGACCAAGCACTAGGGATGGAGGTGTGACCAGGCACTAGAGATGGAGGTTTGACCAGGCACTAGGGATGGAGGTGTGACCAGGCACTAGAGATGGAGGTGTGACCAGTCACTAGGGATGGAGGTGTGACCAGGCACTAAGGATGGAGGTGTGACCAGGCACTAAGGATGGAGGTGTGACCAGTCACTAAGGATGGAGGTATGACCAGGCACTAGGGATGAGGGTGTGACCAGGCACTAGGGATGGAGGTGTGACCAGGCACTAGGGATGAGGGTGTGACCAGGCACTAGGGATGGAGGTGTGACCAGGCACTAGGGATGGAGGTGTGGCCAGGCACTTGGGATGGAGGTGTGACCAGGCACTAGCGATGGGGGTGTGACCAGACACTAGGGATGGAGGTGTGACCAGACACTAGGGATGGAGGTGTGACCAGACACTAGGGATGGAGGTTTGACAAGGCACTAGGGATGGAGGTCTGACTAGGGATGGAGGTGTGGCCAGGCACTAGAGATGGAGGTGTGACCAGGCACTAGGGATGGAGGTGTGACCGGGCACTAAGGATGGAGGTGTGACCAGGCACTAGGGATGGAGGTGTGACCAGGCACTAGGGATGGAGGTGTGACCAGGCACTAGGGATGGAGGTCTGACTAGGGATGGGGGTGTGACCAGGCACTAGGGATGGAGGTCTGACCAGGCACTAGCGATGGGGGTGTGACCAGACACTAGGGATGGAGGTGTGACCAGACCAGGCACTAGGGATGGAGGTGTGGCCAGGCACTAGGGATGGAGGTGTGACCAGGCACTAGGGATGGAGGTGTGACCAGACACTAGGGATGGAGGTGTGACCAGGCACTAGGGATGGAGGTCTCACTAGGGATGGAGGTGTGGCCAGGCACTAGGGATGGAGGTGTGACCAGGCACTGGGGATGGAGGTGTGACCAAGCACTAGGGATGGAGGTGTGACCAGGCACTAGAGATGGAGGTTTGACCAGGCACTAGGGATGGAGGTGTGACCAGGCACTAGAGATGGAGGTGTGACCAGTCACTAGGGATGGAGGTGTGACCAGGCACTAAGGATGGAGGTGTGACCAGGCACTAAGGATGGAGGTGTGACCAGTCACTAAGGATGGAGGTATGACCAGGCACTAGGGATGAGGGTGTGACCAGGCACTAGGGATGGAGGTGTGACCAGGCACTAGGGATGAGGGTGTGACCAGGCACTAGGGATGGAGGTGTGACCAGGCACTAGGGATGGAGGTGTGGCCAGGCACTAGGGATGGAGGTGTGACCAGGCACTAGCGATGGGGGTGTGACCAGACACTAGGGATGGAGGTGTGACCAGACACTAGGGATGGAGGTGTGACCAGACACTAGGGATGGAGGTTTGACAAGGCACTAGGGATGGAGGTCTGACTAGGGATGGAGGTGTGGCCAGGCACTAGAGATGGAGGTGTGACCAGGCACTAGGGATGGAGGTGTGACCGGGCACTAAGGATGGAGGTGTGACCAGGCACTAGAGATGGAGGTTTGACCAGGCACTAGGGATGGAGGTGTGACCAGGCACTAGGGATGGAGGTGTGACCAGGCACTAGGAATGGAGGTGTGACCAGGCACTAGGGATGGAGGTGTGACCAGACACTAGGGATGGAGGTGTGACCAGACACTAGGGATAGAGGTGTGACCAGACACTAGGGATGGAGGTGTGACCAGACACTAGGGATAGAGGTGTGACCAGGCACTAGGGATGGAGGTGTGACCAGGCACTAGGGATGGAGGTCTGACTAGGGATGGAGGTGTGGCCAGGCACTAGGGATGGAGGTCTGACTAGGGATGGAGGTGTGGCCAGGCACTAGGGATGGAGGTGTGACCAGGCACTAGGGATGGAGGTGTGACCAGGCACTAGGGATGGAGGTGTGACCAGACACTAGGGATGGAGGTGTGACCAGACACTAGGGATAGAGGTGTGACCAGGCACTAGGGATGGAGGTCTGACCAGGCACTAGGGATAGAGGTGTGACCAGGCACTAGGGATGGAGGTGTGACCAGGCACTAGGGATGGAGGTGTGACCGGGCACTAAGGATGGAGGTGTGACCAGGCACTAGAGATGGAGGTTTGACCAGGCACTAGGGATGGAGGTGTGACCAGGCACTAGGGATGGAGGTGTGACCAGGCACTAGGGATGGAGGTGTGACCAGGCACTAGGGATGGAGGTCTGACTAGGGATGGGGGTGTGACCAGGCACTAGGGATGGAGGTCTGACCAGGCACTAGCGATGGGGGTGTGACCAGACACTAGGGATGGAGGTGTGACCAGACCAGGCACTAGGGATGGAGGTGTGGCCAGGCACTAGGGATGGAGGTGTGACCAGGCACTAGGGATGGAGGTGTGACCAGACACTAGGGATGGAGGTGTGACCAGGCACTAGGGATGGAGGTCTCACTAGGGATGGAGGTGTGGCCAGGCACTAGGGATGGAGGTGTGACCAGGCACTGGGGATGGAGGTGTGACCAAGCACTAGGGATGGAGGTGTGACCAGGCACTAGAGATGGAGGTTTGACCAGGCACTAGGGATGGAGGTGTGACCAGGCACTAGAGATGGAGGTGTGACCAGTCACTAGGGATGGAGGTGTGACCAGGCACTAAGGATGGAGGTGTGACCAGGCACTAAGGATGGAGGTGTGACCAGTCACTAAGGATGGAGGTATGACCAGGCACTAGGGATGAGGGTGTGACCAGGCACTAGGGATGGAGGTGTGACCAGGCACTAGGGATGAGGGTGTGACCAGGCACTAGGGATGGAGGTGTGACCAGGCACTAGGGATGGAGGTGTGGCCAGGCACTAGGGATGGAGGTGTGACCAGGCACTAGCGATGGGGGTGTGACCAGACACTAGGGATGGAGGTGTGACCAGACACTAGGGATGGAGGTGTGACCAGACACTAGGGATGGAGGTTTGACAAGGCACTAGGGATGGAGGTCTGACTAGGGATGGAGGTGTGGCCAGGCACTAGAGATGGAGGTGTGACCAGGCACTAGGGATGGAGGTGTGACCGGGCACTAAGGATGGAGGTGTGACCAGGCACTAGAGATGGAGGTTTGACCAGGCACTAGGGATGGAGGTGTGACCAGGCACTAGGGATGGAGGTGTGACCAGGCACTAGGAATGGAGGTGTGACCAGGCACTAGGGATGGAGGTGTGACCAGACACTAGGGATGGAGGTGTGACCAGACACTAGGGATAGAGGTGTGACCAGACACTAGGGATGGAGGTGTGACCAGACACTAGGGATAGAGGTGTGACCAGGCACTAGGGATGGAGGTGTGACCAGGCACTAGGGATGGAGGTCTGACTAGGGATGGAGGTGTGGCCAGGCACTAGGGATGGAGGTCTGACTAGGGATGGAGGTGTGGCCAGGCACTAGGGATGGAGGTGTGACCAGGCACTAGGGATGGAGGTGTGACCAGGCACTAGGGATGGAGGTGTGACCAGACACTAGGGATGGAGGTGTGACCAGACACTAGGGATAGAGGTGTGACCAGGCACTAGGGATGGAGGTCTGACCAGGCACTAGGGATAGAGGTGTGACCAGGCACTAGGGATGGAGGTGTGACCAGGCACTAGGGATGGAGGTGTGACCGGGCACTAAGGATGGAGGTGTGACCAGGCACTAGAGATGGAGGTTTGACCAGGCACTAGGGATGGAGGTGTGACCAGGCACTAGGGATGGAGGTGTGACCAGGCACTAGGAATGGAGGTGTGACCAGGCACTAGGGATGGAGGTGTGACCAGACACTAGGGATGGAGGTGTGACCAGACACTAGGGATAGAGGTGTGACCAGGCACTAGGGATGGAGGTGTGACCAGGCACTAAGGATGGAGGTGTGACCAGACACTAAGGATTGAGGTGTGACTAGGCACTAGGGATGGAGGTGTGACCAGACACTAGGGATAGAGGTGTGACCGGGCACTAGGGATAGAGGTGTGACTAGACACTAAGGATGGAGGTGTGACCAGGCACTAGAGATGGAGGTGTGACCAGGCACTAGGGATGGAGGTGTGACCAGACACTAAGGATGGAGGTGTGACCAGGCACTAGGGATGGAGGTGTGACCAGACACTAGGGATGGAGGTGTGACCAGGCACTAGGGATGGAGGTGTGACCAGGCACTAAGGATGGAGGTGTGACCAGACACTAGGGATAGAGGTGTGACCAGGCACTAGGGATGGAGGTGTGACCAGGCACTAGGGATGGAGGTCTGACTAGGGATGGAGGTGTGGCCAGGCACTAGGGATAGAGGTGTGACTAGACACTAAGGATGGAGGTGTGACCAGGCACTAGAGATGGAGGTGTGACCAGGCACTAGGGATGGAGGTGTGACCAGGCACTAAGGATGGAGGTGTGACCAGACACTAGGGATAGAGGTGTGACCAGGCACTAGGGATGGAGGTGTGACCAGGCACTAGGGATGGAGGTCTGACTAGGGATGGAGGTGTGGCCAGGCACTAGGGATGGAGGTGTGACCAGGCACTAGGGATGGAGGTGTGACCAGACACTGGGGATGGAGGTGTGACCAGACACTAGGGATAGAGGTGTGACCAGGCACTAGGGATGGAGGTGTGACCAGGCACTAGGGATGGAGGTGTGACCAGGCACTAGGGATGGAGGTGTGACCAGGCACTAGGGATGGAGGTGTGACCAGGCACTTGGGATGGAGGTGTGACCAGGCACTAGGGATGGAGGTGTGACCAGGCACTAGGGATGGAGGTGTGACCAGGCACTAGGGATGGAGGTGTGACCGGGCACTAAGGATGGAGGTGTGACCAGGCACTAGGGATGGAGGTGTGACCAGGCACTAAGGATGGAGGTGTGACCAGACACTAGGGATGGAGGTGTGACCAGACACTAGGGATAGAGGTGTGACCAGGCACTAGGGATGGAGGTGTGACCAGGCACTAGGGATGGAGGTCTGACTAGGGATGGAGGTGTGGCCAGGCACTAGGGATGGAGGTGTGACCAGGCACTAGGGATGGAGGTGTGACCAGACACTAGGGATGGAGGTGTGACCAGACACTAGGGATAGAGGTGTGACCGGGCACTAAGGATGGAGGTGTGACCAGGCACTAGGGATGAGGGTGTGACCAGGCACTAGCGATGGGGGTGTGACCAGGCACTAGAGATGGAGGTGTGACCATGCACTAGGGATGGAGGTGTGACCGGGCACTAGAGATGGAGGTGTGAACAGGCACTAGGGATGGAGGTGTGACCAGGCACTAGGGATGGAGGTGTGACCAGGCACTTGGGATGGAGGTGTGACCAGGCACTAGGGATGAGGGTGTGACCATGCACTAGCGATGGGGGTGTGACCAGGCACTAGAGATGGAGGTGTGACCATGCACTAGGGATGGAGGTGTGACCGGGCACTAGAGATGGAGGTGTGAACAGGCACTAGGGATGGAGGTGTGACCAGGCACTAGGGATGGAGGTGTGACCAGGCACTAGGGATGGAGGTGTGACCAGGCACTAAGGATGGAGGTTTGACCAGGCACTAGGGATGGGGGTGTGTCCAGGCACTAGAGATGGAGGTTTGACCAGGCACTAGGGATGGAGGTTTGACCAGGCACTAGGGATGGAGGTGTGACCAGGCACTAGGGATGGAGGTGTGACCAGGCACTAGGGATGGAGGTGTGACCAGGCACTAGGGATGGAGGTGTGACCAGGCACTAAGGATGGAGGTGTGACCAGGCACTAGAGATGGGGTTGTGAGCATGCGGGTCTGTGCAGAGGGGACGTAGTCCTTGTTTCTGTCTGTCTGTAAGTTGTTGTTTGTATGTACAAGTTTGTTTTTGGAGTGTAAAAAAAACTAAAACAAATGAAATGTTTTATATTATTAAGAAAGGAAGAGACATGATACAGACACTACTGAACAGAACCAAACCAAAAGTGAACAGAAATTATCAAAGCCAGCACAGTTTGGTTCAGGTTGGCACGGTAATGTGAAAAGTGTCCTATTCACATATGTCTTTTATACTACTGAAATAAATCATCCTTTCCTTTACAGCACCTTCTGGTCACCTACTCCTACCAATCAGTGATCACCTTTGGCGGTTGCCGTGACGACCTGATGGTGGTAGTGAGCCAGACCAAAGAACAGGGTGGAGGGAAGAAGAGTGTGGAAAAACTGGTCTTCGCATTGCCCAAACCCAAGGTATAGTCTTCTCTATTCCCAAACCCAAGGTATAGTCTTCTCTATGCCCAAACCCAAGGTATAGTCTTCTCTATGCCCAAACCCAAGGTATAGTCTTCTCTATTGCCAAACCCAAGGTATAGTATTATCTATGCCCAAACCCAAGGTATAGTCTTCTCTATGCCCAAACCCAAGGTATAGTCTTCTCTATGCCCAAACCCAAGGTATAGTCTTCTCTATTGCCAAACCCAAGGTATAGTCTTCTCTATGGCTAAACCCAAGGTATAGTATAGTCTTCACTATGGCTAAACCCAAGGTAAAGTATAGTCTTCTCTGTGGCTAAACCCAAGGTATAGTCTTCTCTATTCCCAAACCCAAGGTATAGTCTTCTCTATGGCTAAACCCAAGGTAAAGTATAATCTTCTCTGTGGCTAAACCCAAGGTAAAGTATAGTCTTCTCTGTGGCTAAACCCAAGGTAAAGTATAATCTTCTCTGTGGCTAAACCCAAGGTAAAGTATAGTCTTCTCTATGGCTAAACCCAAGGTAAAGTATAGTCTTCTCTATGGCTAAACCCAAGGTAAAGTATAGTCTTCTCTGTGGCTAAACCCAAGGTAAAGTATAGTCTTCTCTGTGGCTAAACCCAAGGTATAGTCTTCTCTATTCCCAAACCCAAGGTATAGTCTTCTCTGTGGCTAAACCCAAGGTAAAGTATAATCTTCTCTGTGGCTAAACCCAAGGTAAAGTATAGTCTTCTCTATGGCTAAACCCAAGGTAAAGTATAGTCTTCTCTGTGGCTAAACCCAAGGTAAAGTATAATCTTCTCTGTGGCTAAACCCAAGGTAAAGTATAGTCTTCTCTATGGCTAAACCCAAGGTAAAGTATAGTCTTCTCTATGGCTAAACCCAAGGTAAAGTATAGTCTTCTCTATGGCTAAACCCAAGGTAAAGTATAGTCTTCTCTGTGGCTAAACCCAAGGTAAAGTATAGTCTTCTCTGTGGCTAAACCCAAGGTAAGGCCATAGAAATGTTTAATGTAGGTGGTCTTTACCTCTGGCCAAGTGCAAATGGTCAGTGAAAACTATTAGTGGATAATAATCACCACGGACCACAACAGCTCTGCCAACTTTCAGTCAGCGCTCGGATTAAGTTAAGGTCACACAGTTAGTTTGGCTGGATTTTCCAAAGACTGAAAAGAAAAGGGTGGGTGGTGTTGATGTAGGATTTTACTGTACAGATCAGGGAGCCAGGGTGACGAGTTAAGGGTGAGCTCCTGCTATGTGGCTCTGTCCACCTGTCAGTTCAGTGTCGCTCTGAGAGCATATAGGAAGGTTAACCTCATTTCAGTTTTTTATTTTTTATACATTTTCAGAAGAAAATCTAAACCTGTTTTTGCTTTGTCATTATTGTATTGTATTGTGCGTAGATTGATGAGGGAAAAAAACTATTTAATCAATTTCAGAATAAGGCTGTAATGTAACAACATATGGAAGTAGTCAAGGGGTCTCAGTAGTTTCTGAATGCACTGTGTGTATATATATATATATATATATATATATATATATATTTATGAAGGTTACCCTCTTCCTTGGGCTGATGTAGAAAGCAGGTTGATTCTCTATTTTATGTGTTCAGCCTCCGAGGAACCTAAGGGAGGGATTTTTTTAAAAAGCAGATAAGTTACCTGTGCACTGAAATGGACTTTAAAAGATGGTTTTGGCTTGAGCCGCCAGTCGTTAATCTGTGTTGGATTGAATCCCAGCCGAAGCATAGAGTCACATTACTACTGTAGGACGTGCTAATAAGGTCCCTCTGTATTCATGTCAGGCAGATCACTATCAATTCATTTCTATGGTTTTCTCATTGGCTTTAAACTGAACTTCTAAATGTGAGCAAATGGGCCTCCAGCTCCTTAGGAGCTAATGAAATACAATGATATCAAATGGTAAAACAATTTCCCCCTCCCTACTCTGTCCTCTCTCGTCACCTTCATCCTCCTCTCCTCTTCCCGTCCCCTCCACTCTCCTCTCCTTCATCCTCCTCTCCTCCTCCCCCCCACCCCTTCCTCTCTCCCTCCTCCCAGATCTTGGAGTTGACTCTGTTGATGGCCAGCTACATTAACTACTGGACGCCCAGCCTCCCTGGCCCCCCTATAGCCCAGCACAAGTCCCCAGGACCCGTCTCCCCTCTGGGGCCCCGCGGGACCGGGACAGGGGCTGCAAAGATGTGGAACTTAGACAGCAGACACTTCCCCTCCATGACTTACACCACCAAGGGTCCCACTCTACTGTGAATATGTCAAACAACAACAACAGCAGCAACAATCAACACCCTTGCTCCAGTTTATCTTCGGGACAAGACGGTTGTGTCCAGTAGGGTCCTTAAAGAAGAAAACAGACTAAAACATGGAGACTCTATACCTGGACCTGGTCAAATAATAAATGTTTGTTTTCCATTTCAAAACATTTTTGCAACGGTGTTCCCTACTGGACATGACCCAGGACTGAGAAACTACTACAGGCTGTTGTGGTAAAGAGGACATTGCTCCACATATGTTACGTCTCTGACATTGGCTGTGGTTCTTCTATGTTATCCTCATCCCCTCTAGCCTGAAGTGGATTCTGTTCCATATACACAGGACGTTTCATTTCTGAAAGAAAAAAAACATTTACCGTGAAGAAATGGGAGATGCAAGATATAATCATTTGTGGTTCACTTTATATGAAGATGCCGCTCTTCAAATGTTTGAGTTTTAGTCCGTGCTTAATTTAGGAAAAATATGCTATTTGAAGGACTATTTGAAAAACAATTGAGCCTTGAAATAGGACCAATACACACCCTACTTCTTGACCTTGGCTGTCTGGCCGTTATCCACACAGCCTCAACTCTTCCCTGCCACTCGTCTCTTCCAGATACCCTGCATCCCAAATGGTTCCCTTTTCCCTATATAGTGCACTACTTTTGACTAGGGCCCATGAAGAATAGGGTGCCATTTCACATACCCTCTGTCTTTTTTTAAAGGGAAAAAAGCTGTTAATCAAGGAAAGACTGAATTTATTCTGGCTCTTTGGTACCTAATATGGAGCTAGGAAGAATTACCTATTCCTTAAACGATGGAGGCTTGAAGTGGCGTTAACCGGTTTCTGAGGGAATCTATTCAACTACAGAGCACTAGTTGTTGCTCACTACCTTCTCCTGACTGGCTTCTGGAGACGCCGTCGCTTTAGAATGGCGCTATCTGACGGAAGACACTGCATTAGTACAAACTAGTACAAAATACTTCGACTTATACTTAAATTGTACTTGATTTTTTCATCAAGAAATTGCACAAAATGTCTGACTTATAGATCACAGCAGGCCAGGGCCTGAGGAGGAACAGCCCACTGGGTAAACACTGGTTGAATCAATGTTTCCACTGCATTTTAACCCCCAGAAATCTATGTGATGACATTGAATTGCCATGGGAAACTAATTGGATTTGGAAAAAGTCACCAACTTTTAAACTAAATCGAATGACATGGTTGAATGTTTTTGTCAATATCACGTTGAATTCACGGTAGTTGACAACTCAACCAAATGTCAATCAAAACTAGACGTTGAACTGATGTCTGTGCCCCGTGGGAGGCAAGGCGCTACGACTTATGGTACTTATGGTACTGATGATGGTAACATTCTGACCAAGCAATGTTTTATAACAATTTTGACCACATACTTTTATTGTGAAGTACAGCGTAACAATATTTTTTCAAGCTGATAGAGAAGAATAGAGATGGAATACAATGTGTCTGTCCGCTGTATGAGGCTTAGTCTGAGATGTATCAACTCATTTGGTGGCATGTTCCTACTCCTCCACTTACTACCTGCCTTGACAACCAGGGTTGGGATCAATTCCATTTCAATTCAGTTACACTGAAATTCCCATGTTAATTCCAAAGCCAGTTTTCCACATTGCCTTTCAATTAGAGAATTTGAAATGGGAATTTCAGTTTACTTCTAGAATTGACTGAATTGAAATGGAATTGACCTCCAGCCTTTTTGACAACACAGTGGAAGGTACTGTTAATTCAGCCAGGTAGGACTGATCTAAATGGACAGGTCCAGCCACATAAGAGTGGACTGGTATGATTAGAGCTATTCAAATGTTATTAGTGACTTGAATTGTTTTGGATGAAACCACTGTCTTGGTCATTTAAGTGTTATTTATTTAATTTCCTGATATTTTGTTGCTTTTTTGTATGCTGAAAATTGTTTGGCAGAACTGTTAAATGTTGAACTGAAACGTTCAAAATGGCCTTGACTTTGTTTGTCTCAAGTAGCTGAATAATTTAACTTGACAGTTTTACGCTGTATGGATGCTGTATGAAAGCTGTAAGAATGCTGTATGGATGCTGTATGAATGCTGTATGAATGCTGTATGAAAGCTGTATGAAAGCTGTATGAATGCTGTATGAATGCTGTATGAAAGCTGTATGAATTGTGAAATAGGGATGTTAACTCAATGAAACAGATTAGAGACAATGTGCTTAGCTGTTATGAAGTGTTGTGTTTAAAATGAAATAAAAAAAAGTGCATTATATACAGAAGAGTATTTGGCATGGCTTTCACCTATAAACATTTACGCTCAACATTCTGGTGAATACTAAAGCTCTTACAAAATGCCTGTTCCTTTCTCTCGTTATATTTTTACACACAAACTATCCCCAGACTTTGGCAAATGTACCAGTGTGATGTTGCTTCATCCAAACAGATCAAAGTGGTAATGATATTTTCCTGCCAACAGTTTTGCTATAAATATTTCCTTTTTTTAATGATTACTCAACAACTGTTGTTGTAGTTACTCTATTATGACCAAAAATACTCATTATTGGAAACTCTGCTAACTTGTTGTGCATCATAGCCCCTAGGGCAGGGCAGACGCTGGTCAGTCCCTTGTCCATGTCTTTCCTAATATCACACCACTACACAGACACAGTCTCTTCTCTGAGCCTGGTTACACTACCTCAGGGTGAGACGATCCTATTCCTGGAGTGCCACAGGTCCTGCAGGATTTTGTTCCAACTAGGCACCACACCTGACCAACCGAGCTAATTGATCAGTTCAGTGATTGCCTAAATTCAACACACCTGGTCTTCCAGGTCAGTTAAACCAAAAACATGACCAGGGTTGCCGACCCCTGCCCTAGGCCCCACAGTGGCTCGTCAGGAAAAATGTTGAAGAGAGGGGTAGCTTGGCTTGTTTTACGTTCCATTCCTTAACATTGCTTATGTTTATCTCTATTTTAGCCTTCTGAGATGTTAAATAACAGCTTTAGCTTGATGTGAATTCAAATTAAGTTTTTGAAGCTCTCCAACTCGCAAATTACAGCACAACATAAATTCACCAAGGGGCATCACTTATTTATCTGTTTAACAGCATGCCTATTTAAAAAAGCAGGAAATAGGTGAGCTGGTGATTTTTGGAAAACTCAGTAGGTCAACAAGTGTAAGCCTACTTGGGAGCAGAAAGTTGGTAAGAGGTTGAGTGAGAGCACTAGAACAAAAACACAGTAGCCTGGGGCCATAATATAGTCTGTGACTATGAGCCCTGTGAAGGTAGCCCGCCGTTTCCATGGAAACTCTAACGTTGCCAAAGACAGACATTCTCTTTTAAAATGTGGACTTCAAGTCCCACACTGGTGTTTTAAAAGTATGTTGCATTGTTTGTTAACCTCTAAAGCAGGGATGGGCAACGTTGATGGGGGTGGGCTCACTGGCTTGCGGGTCTGTGTACCCACATCCATACCCACACATGCAGTCAGAGCCCTAGCCTTTTGGTAGTATGATATCTGAGAGAAAGCAACTAACAAAATCAATGGGGGCCCTGGTCAGTTATATGACAATGATTAGGCTACTACAAGTTTAGAAAGCTTGCTATACTAATTTACCAATCTAAAAATGTTTAGCTGACATGGGCTAAATGAGTGAGTGTCAGTCACCCATATAACAACAGAAAACTGCTGATGCACAACCAAATTTCGAAATTGCATCTTGTGTATGTATTCTATTCTAAATCTCAACAGTAAATTGGGACCCAGACTGAGTTCATAAAAAAAAGAATAATAAGTAAAACGTTTGGGAATTTATTCCCCATCCCTGCTCTGTAGTAATCTCTAAATTAAGCTACATTGCATTAATTTTGTAAATGCAGTTTGTGAGTGCAGGCACTCTGACAGCAGGCTGCTATTTGACCAAAAATATGAAAGTCTCAGCCATAGGCAAGGTGCAAATTACAGGGAGCCAGTGGGGGCTCAGCTCTTCTGAATTAGATATTAGCTCCTCTTAACAAAAGTCCCCCCAAAATTTTTTTTGGGGGGGTCTCAAAATAATGCTAATTTAACCAATTCTCTATTTGTTTAAAATGTTATGGTAAATATGTTTTACAGTGGTAAATATGAAAACAAAAAGCTTACAAATGAAACGAACACCCCCACCTCTGTCATGGTTTAAACCGTTTATTTCTATGTGGAACGTTGAACTTCGGTCTCAGCTGAGCTCCTGTACACAGATTCTCCTTTGTAGTTGTCCATGTGTTTGCCATGTGTTTCACCGTTTGTTTGCCATGTGTCCTTGATTTAAAAAAAAATTGCCTTTATTCTAATGCATTAGATTTATCATTGTTTGCTTAAGTCAGTCAGCTGTTTAGAGCGCTCATTGAGTTGTTTTTCAGGTGCACCGTGGGTACTGGTGTTCTCAGTGACCAGAAGTAGTAGAACCATTTATATAGCTTGATTATTTTCTATCAATATTTGTTTTCTTTCCTGAATCAGCTGATGTTGGTTGACAATATCACTAGACAACTAGCCTGCAGCTAGACACCAATGCGCATCCAATTTGGTTAGAAGCATTAGATTGATTTAGCAATGGCATAGGCCTACACTATTCTGGATTTGTGTGCCCATGAGAACAATAGCCTCGGGAAGTAGAGTAGAGCACCCCCTGAAAAATAATAATTAAATAAAAATAATAATAATAGATGTTTGCCCAAAATTAGTGCACTGGGTCTTTTCTGGTCCTATATAAACATCTGCAGGCAGGATATGTAAAAAAATGTCAACATCTCCACTTTGGCAAAACATTTAGTTGTATAATTAAGAACAGTGTCTTACAGGATTCAATAGTTGGAATTGTAGGAGTTGTTGACCTGTGTCTTTCTATATGATGTCATTGAAATGGAATCCAGAAAGAACTAACCCTGTTCTCAAACATTTACATCAAAAGGTGTACATTTATGGGAAAAGACCCAAAACATCCATATCAAATTCAATATTTTTCTTGAACAAATAACATAGAAAACACTTTTTGGGTAGTATTAATTTACCATCCTTACAAACCACTTACTGCATTGTACAGAGGCTGGGCATCTAGGTTTGTACCTGTGGACTTTCTATCACCATGGAGATAAAACTATGCACAATACAGAAATTGAGTACAATGACACATCAAGTGATTTGCAATGGTGTGATGTGATGATGTGGCTCAGTTGGTAGAGCATGTCACCTGAAACGTTATGGTTGTGGGTTCAATTCCCACAGGGGACCAGTATGAAAATGTCTGCACTCACTACTGTAAATTGCTCTGCATAAGAGCTTCTACTAAAAGATAAAATGAAACATTTATCAAGCAGCAATTTGTGTATTCCACAAGTATTAACTGTTTGGTACAGATAATTATCAGACTCAAGTTACAAATGCTGGTAAACACTCACGTAGAAATACATTTAGTTAAACAGTTTTTACAAATGTGGTGCACTAGTCCTTTACTAGTCCTGTATTAGTGGACCAATATAGATGTCTGTAGCAAGGTCAATTTGTCAGCCAGACACATGCATTAACGCAGGCCCAGTAAATTGCATGCGCTGAATGTTGTTAGGTGGGAGTATACATCCAGTTTGTGGAGTGGAGGAACATGTAGCCTATTGTTTGAAGTGATTTGTTTGACAATCAGATGACAATATCATGACTGGTTCTGTTCGTGACACAATAAAAGTTCATTCATTTTTACAGTTGAAGTAACATCTTTATTAATGGGCCCCGAAAAAAATGTTGAGACCCCCCAGGATGGCAGGGTTTAATTCACAATCTGACCATAGTCTACATAGGATAGGCCTATCATTGTAGCTAATTAGGCTAAAGCAATGTTGTTGATGATACTTTCCCAGCATTTCAGTAATTGTAGTTATTTATTCCAGTATCAGGAAAAACATAAATTGTAGTCAAGACGTGAGTGCCTGGAGCAGCGCAGTAACGTTTAGAAATTATCATTTCTGCAGCTACGAAGGAGAAGGCTAGGCTACTTTTGATAAAGAGTTTGTAATTCTCATCCAAATGTTTATTGTCATATTTCCCTTTCCTGATACATACCTAAACCTGTTGTCCTTTTTAGCTACACATAGGGTAGTTTTGTGCCAACAACTTAATGTAACAGGGGGACCCGGTGCCCGCTGTTTATATATATAGCTAGCTAGGGATAGTAGACCCACAGATTTTCTATTATGTTGACAAGCTTGTTTTTTTATTTTTTTTTATTTCACCTTTATTTAACCAGGTAGACTAGTTGAGAACAAGTTCTCATTTACAACTGCGACCTGCCCAAGATAAAGCAAAGCAGTTTGACACATACAACACAGAGGTACACATGGAATAAACATACATACAGTCAATAATACAGTAGAAAAAAAGTGACCACTCTAACAATGGAGGCAAGAGGAGGCGACATCAGGTATGTATCTGCCCCCATAGACATGCAGGACTCTAAAAAACATAATCAGAAATAAATAAATAATCTAAACTTGATCCATTTGACAGCATGACTAGCCTTTCCTGCTATGTCTGCCCTCCATCTAGATGTGTGAAGGTTAGTGTCTTTTCTGTAGGGAAGTGTCAATATCTTCCCAGGAGAGCAAGAATTTCAAGAAGAGCGTTTTATTTACTGGCCCACCAAAAAAAAACAGGTACAGGACCACAAAAGCAGCCACTAGAAAACAGGAAGACAGTCTAGTCGAAAATGGAGGAACACACTTCTCTGACTAAACTAACGTGCGGGAATAAAAGTTCAGTGAAATAAACCTGCTTAACAGGGAAAAACGCAACCCAAGCCAACGACAGTAACACAAACAATCCCGCACAATACCTAGCGGGTAGGGCGAGATTAAATACCCCACTAATTAGCCTAAACAAGACACAGGTGAACACAAGACAGGCAAAACCAAACGAAAAAGAAAAGGGATCGGTGGCAGCTAGTAGGCCGGCGACGACGACCTTCGAGCGCCGCCCGAACAGGGAGAGGAGCCACCCTCAGTGGAAGTCGTGACAGTACCCCCCCCCCCCTGAATCGCGGCTCCTGCAGAACGCCGATGCCGGCCTCGAGGACGGCCCAGGGGGCGAGGCGCAGGGCGATCCGGATGGAGGCTGTGGAACTCAACACCTCTCCTTCGGACCGTACCCCTCCCAATCCACGAGGTACTGCAAGCCCCCCTCCCGACGCCTAGAGTTCAGGATGGAACGTACTGTGTACGCCTGGAACCCCTCGATGTCCAGGGGGGGGGGGCGGAGGGACCTCCCAAACCTCAACGTCCTGCAGTGGACCAGCTACCACCGGCCTGAGGAGAGACACATGAAACGAGGGGTTAATTCGATAGTAAGGGGTAGCTGTAACCTATAACACACCTTGTTTATTCTCCTCAGGACTTTAAATGGCCCCATAAACCGCGGGTCCAGCTTCCGGCAGGGCAGGCGGAGGGGCAGGTTTCGGGTCGAGAGCCAGACCCTGTTCCCCGGTGCGAACACGGGGGCCTCACTGCGGTGGCGGTCAGCGCTCTCCTTCTGCCGCCCAACGGCCCGTTTCAGAGATTCCTGGACGGCTCTCCAGGTCTCCTTTGAGCGCTGCACCCATTCCTCCACCGCAGGAGCCTCGGTCTGGCTCTGATGCCACGGTACCAGGACCGGCTGATAGCCCAACACGCACTGGAATGGCGACAGTTTCGTGGCGGAGTGAAATTTGGGCCATCTCGGCCCATGGGACGAACCTCGCCCACTCTCCTGGCCGGTCCTGGCAATACGACCGCAGAAAACTACCCACATCCTCGTTAACTCTCTCCACCTGCCCATTACTATCGGGGTGAAAACCCGATGACAGGCTGATCGAGACCCCCAGATGCTCCATGAACGCCCTCCAAACCCAGGACGTGAACTGGGGACCCCGATCAGAAACTATGTCCTCAAGCACCCCGTAGTGCCGGAAGACGTGTGTAAACAGGGCCTCCACAGTCTATAGGGCCTTAGGGAGACCAGGCAAAGGGAGGAGTCGGCAGGACTTAGAAAACCGATCCACAACTACCAGGATCGTGGTGTACCCTTGTGATGGAGGAAGGTCAGTGAGGAAGTCCACCGACAGGTGTGACCAAGGCCACTGTGGAACGGGGAGGGTCTGTAACTTCCCTCTAGGCAGGTGTCTAAGAGCCTTACACCGAAAAGGAGGAGACATATACCCTCACGTCCTTGGCCAAGGTGGGCCACCAGTACTTCCCCCTAAGACCCCGCACCGTCCTATCAATCCCCGGATGACCAGAGGAGGGTAGCGTGTTGGCCCACCTGATCAATCTGTCGCAAACACCAAGCAGGACGTACCTCTGACTAGCTGGACACTGTGGTCGAGTAGGTTCTAACCGTGACGCCCACTCAATGTCTGCATCCACCTCCCATACCACCGGTGCCACCAGACAAGAGGCCGGAAGTATGGGGGTGGGATCGATGGACCGCTCTTCGGTATCATAGAGACGGGACAGTGCGTCGGCCTTAGCTTTACGGGAACCTGGTCTATATGAGATGGTGATATGAAATCTGGTGAAAAACATCGCCCACCTTGCCTGGCGAGGATTCAGTCTCCTCGCCGCCCGGATGTACTCCAGATTACGGTGGTCAGTCCAGATGAGAATGTCTCCACACCTTCAGAGCCTTTACCACAGCCAGCAACTCCAGGTCTCCCACATCATAGTTTCGCTCCGCCGGACTGAACTTCCTCAAAAAGAAAGCGCAGGGGCGAAGCTTCAGTGGTGTGCCCGAGCACTGATAGCACGGCTCCAACACCTTCCTCGGACGCGTCCACCTCCACTAGGATTGCCAAAGAGGGTTCCGGATGAGCCAATACAGGAGCATCAGTAAACAAAACCTTCAGACGACCGAAAGCTCTGCCCGCCTCCGCCGACCACTGCAAACGCACCGGAAGTTGTCCAGCCTGATGGACATGTCTATCAGTTGGTCCAAAGCGAGGGTGGTGTCTCGACAAGCTAGCTCCCTGCGGATGTCCTCCCGTAGGCTGCACCTATAGGGGTCCATCAGGGCCCTGTCATTCCACCCCGCGCCGGTGGCCAGGGTCCGAAACTCCAGCGTGAAGTCCTGTGCGCTCCTCGTCTCCTGCCTCAGATGAAACAGACGTTCACCCGTGAACTCTGGGTAATGGTCCCTCGCCGAGCCTGGACACTCCCAGACCACGTTGGCCCACTCCAGGGCTTTGCCCGAAAGGCAGGAGACGAGGACGTTGACACTCTCCCCTCCCGAGGGAGTCGGGTGACTGGTCGCCAGGTAAAGCTCCAGCTGGAGCAGGAACCCCTTGCACCCGGCAGCCGTTCCCATCGTACTCCCTCTGGAGCGGGAGCCGAATCCCGATGGGTCCGAATGCTGCCCGGAGAAGGTGGTGGTGCAGGCTGGAGAGTGGCTGAAGACGGGGTAGGGAGGCCGCTCCTCTCCCATCTCTCCATTCTCGCCATCACTTGATCCATAGCCATCCCCAGACAGTGTAAAACGGCGGTATGCTGGAGGACACGCTCCTCCATGGACGGGGAGGGCACGTCGGCTCCTGCTGACTCCATGATTTTTTGGTGCGTGATTCTGTCAATATCTCGCTAGGAGAGATGGGTGTGGAGTCAGGCGCAGGAGAGCAAGAATTTCTAGAAGGGTGTTTTATTTACTGGTCCACCAACCTAGTTAGTTTTCATCTGTATTTTTCATAGCTGTCTACATACCACCGCAGACCAATGCTAGCATTAAGACCGCACTCAATGAGCTGTATTCCGCCATAAGCAAACAGGTAAACGCTCATCCAGAGGCGGCACTCCTAGTGGCCGGGGACTTTAATGCAGAGAAACTTATTACATTTTACCAAATTTCTATCAGCATGTTAAATGTGCAACCAGAGGGAGAAAAACTGTAGACCACCTTTACTCCACACACAGAGACGCGTAAAAATTTCTCCCTCGCCCTCCATTTGGCAAATCTGACCATAATTCTATCCTCCTGATTCCTGCTTACAAGCAAAAATTAAAGCAGGAAGGACCAGTGACTCGGTCAATAAAAAAGTGGTCAGATGAAGCAGATGCTAAGCTACAGGACTGTTTTGCTAGCACAGACTGGAATATGTTCCGGAATTCTCCCGATGGCATTGAGGAGTACACCACATCAGTCATTGGCTTCATCAATAAGTGCATCGATGACGTCGTCCCCACAGTGACCGTATGTACATACCCCAACCAGAAGCCATGGATTACAGGCAACATCCACACTGAGCTAAAGCCTAGAGCTGCCGCTTTCGAGGAGCGGGACTCTAACCCGGAAGCTTATAAGAAATCCTGCTATGCCCTCCAATGTGTCAATACAAGACTAAGATCGAATTGCAAAAAAAATAGGAAAAAAACAACCTTAGGGAAGCGTTTTCTGTTCTGGTGACCCCAAGGGTGACACATTTGATTTTGTTGCCCTGGCATTACACAGCTGATTCAAATAATCAAAGCTTGATGATGATGAGTCGATTATTCAAATCAGCTGTCTAGTGCAAAAAACGAAATGTGCACCCCTTGAGGTCCCCAGGTCTGATTTTGGAAAACGCTGCCTTAGGGACCCGGTCCTGCCTGGCCTCCTTCCTTCCAGGTAGCTAGATGACTTAGTGAGCCAGGATCTGGACTCTAGGAGGATGCACTGTTGCACCTTGAGTAGAATGACCTCAGTATTTCCCTTCTCACCTTCCTTAGGCCTTCCTAACTGCAGTGTGTATGTGTGACCACAGTGTGTTTGTGTGCATGTGTGTGTGTGTGTGTGTGTGACCACAGAGTATGTGTGACCAGGGTGTGTGTGACCATGGTGTGTGTGACCACGGTGTGTGTGTGACCACTGAGTGTGTGTGACCACGGTGAGTGTGTGTGACCACGGTGTGTGTGTGACCACGGAGTGTGTGTGTGTGTGTGTGTCCACCACGGAGAGTGTGTGTGAACACAATGTGTGTGTGTGTGTGTGTGTGACCACAGAGTGTGTGTTTATTAGTGTGTGTGACCACAGAGTGTGTGTTTATTAGTGTGTGTGACCACGGTGTTTGTGTTAATGTGTGTGACCACGGTGTGTGTGTTAGTGTGTGTGACCACGGTGTTTGTGTGTGCATCCTGGGGGTGTTGTTAGCGTCCTGACTTTCCTGTTAACGAGGTTGGAGCAGAGACCGGTGTTAATTCATGTGCGACCCATCCCGATCACAGAGCCAGAGGAGGTGTGTGTGTGTGGTGTATACTATACATTAAGTAAATCTGCCTTGGCTTTGGACTTTGGTACCCTTGGCTGTCTGTTCTGTCTGGACAAGCTTTGGTTATATTGACCTTTGGAGGTTGAGGCCAACGCCCAGACAGAGATCAGCCCCTTTTAGGATTATATAGTGACTGGTTAATGTGGTTAGTTTCTATTCATTCATTGATTCACTGTATCATGTAGAACTTAGATTCCTCCAGGTTTTCCTGTGTGCTTGACAGCACTGGGGTTTATTCTGATTGGTTGTTCTCCAAACTGTGCCTCTATTCAAAATAGGATAGAGTGAAACTATCGCCAATTGCACCATGCACTTTAAGGGACCACAATGGAAATAAGTCATTGGCTTTATTGTGTAATCCCTGACACATTTGTATGTAGGCTACTGTGTGTACATGTATTTCATAAAATCAATCAAATAATATATTAAAAACTCATGTCAGTAGACAATAGTGAATTACCATTTATAATTGCAATAAAAGGCACCGGATGGTTATGAATGAATGTGCCATTTGCTTTCCTATTTTGCTATCCTATTTTTTCCTTTGGGGGGGGGGGGGGGTCGTATCATTTGATTTACACAACATGCCTACCTACCACTTTCAAGAAACAAGCAAGAAATAAGACAAAAAAACAGAACTTGAGCGTGCATAACTATTCACCCCCCCAAAGTCAATACTTTGTAGAGCCACCTTTTGCAACAATTACAGCTGCAAGTCTCTTGGGGTATGTCTCTATAAGCTTGGCACATCTTGCCGCTGGAATTTTTTCCCCAGCTTCTTCAAGTCAGATGGGTTCCGCTGGTGTACATCAATCTGTATCTCATACCACAGATTCTCAATTGGATTGAGGTCTGGGCTTTGACTAGGTCATTCCAAGACATTTAAATGTTTCCCCATAAATCGAGTGTTGCTTTAGCAGTATGCTTAGGATCATTGTCCTGCTGGAAGGTGAACCTCTGTCCCAGTCTCAAATCTCTGGAAGACTGAAACAGGTTTCCCTCAAGAATTTCCCTGTATTTAGCGCCATCCATCATCCCTTCAATTCTGACCAGTTTCCCAGCCCCTGCCGATGAAAAAAATGGTATTCTCGGGGTGATGAGAAGTGTTGGGTTTGCGCCAGACATAGCTTTTATCTTGATGGCCAAAAGCTAAATTTTAGTCTCATCTCACCAGAGTACCGTCTTCCATATTTTGTGGAGTCTCCCACATGCCTTTTGACGAACACTTTAAGCAATGGCTTTTTTTCAGGCCTATGCTGTTCAGGCCTATGCTGTCACCTATGCTGTTGATTATTGTGTTTCACCTATACTGTTGATCAGCTCTCTCCAACCTTGTTCCTGGAGATCTACCTCCCTGTAGGTTTTCACTCCAACCCTAATATACGCACGGCTGATTGTAATAATTAACTGGTTGATAAACTGAATAAGATTAGTTACAAATGGGGTTGGAGGGAAAAGCTACAGGAACAGGGTTAGAAAGCTACAGGAACAGGGTTAGAAAGCTACAGGAACAGGGTTAGAGAGCTACAGGAACAGGGTTAGAGAGCTACAGGAACAGGGTTAGAGAGCTACAGGAACAGGGTTAGAAAGCTACAGGAACAGGGTTAGAAAGCTACAGGAACAGGGTTAGAGAGCTACAGGAACAGGGTTAGAAAGCTACAGGAACAGGGTTAGAAAGCTACAGGAACAGGGTTAGAAAGCTACAGGAACAGGGTTAGAGAGCTACAGGAACAGGGTTAGAAAGCTACAGGAACAGGGTTAGAGAGCCCTGCTGTTGATGGACTTAAGGATTCTCTGGTTCTTTTAGCCAGTAGTTCTGAAACTAGCGCTCACGAGCCAAAAGTGGTCCCATAAAATGTCTTATTATGTCACATACGTGCAGATATGTGCACCAGGTCATTGCATAATCTGTGCTTTGCTAGCTGTCGCTCATATGACGAGGGGCTGAAGCTCATCGGTTGAACTCAAAATGCTAGGGAGCTGTAGGGAAAATGGTGCATCACAGCTTCCAGAAAAACAGTTGTTTCAAACTAGGGATTTCGTGGCTAATATGAGGTAATTCTGCTCATAGATGCATGAACTACACATTGACATATCCAACCCAAAGTAGGAGGTTTAAAAAATACTTATTGTCGCCAAAGTTCTGGTACCTAGAAGTGGCATGGTTTCAATTCACCACAAAGGGGCAGCAATAACCTACTCTTTCACTTTTCACAAGAGAGGAGGATACACTACAACGTTCTGCTCATTCTTCAAGCTGATACTTTGGCTTGCAAAATTGACACCAAGTTAATGTCTATAGCATAGCTATATGTTTGTGTAACTGTTCAGGATCATTTTGTGGATGTGCAAACTGCAAAATTACATTGACTTTTGTCTGATGTGAAGTAATGCAAATGTATGATGTGAGAAATACTGATGTTACATTTCAAAAATTGATGTTATAACAGAAGTAGCTATGTTGCCCCCAAGGTGCCCCCAGAAGTGAATATTGTATAACTACTCATATGTCGGCCATTTTGTTATTCTAGTATTGAGTATTTCCTTTTCCTTCCAACCTGACAATGGAACTTCATAACCTTTGTTTTTTTCCGTTAGTGGAAACCAATCCTTCCCTAGCAAATGGAGTGCGTTGATACTAGACAGACGCCCTAAGTATGATTAGATATGTCCCCGACGAAGTCTGTGTAGTAGACTGTCAGAACCTCATTTAAAACGAGGTTCATTTTAATTGGTTTTAAACCTAAGACGAGGTGGCATTTGAACAAATAAATCCCACCTAGCTTAAATAAAGAAGAGAAGTAAAAAAATTAAATATTAAATAACTATAATAAACAGAGTGAGTGGTGGAAGTCTGAGGATCGTTCAACTGACAGAGAGAGAGAGATGGTTGTTACAAATGAGCCTTCTCTTTCCTTCCAGTTCCAGACGGGACCCGTCCCGCTATTGGATTGGCTGCTACAATCAGAGCTGAATTAGGCCTAATATTTATTTCCAGAAACAATTGTACATGTTTTTGCGGGTGCTTTGATTGAACTCCCGGCAGACATGCTGTAGACAGATGTTTAGATGACCTCATGTTTGAAGTAATGTTGATTATGGAAGGGGTGCTGCTTGGCTCTTTCTCTAAATCAACCCCCTCCGAACCCCCCAGCTCCCTTTGCTAGACTATGTGTCTCAGACATAGAGGAGAGGTACATCCTTCAGAATGGTCACACACAGTCAAGTGGGAGTTGTTTTGGCTCAGGGAGGAAGAGGAGATATTTAAATTTCTGAAACAATTTCTTTGACAGACAGATGTCAGTAGGGTTGTGGGTGGCTGGGTAAAAATGAAGCATGACCGGCGTGTGACAAGCCATCAACATAGTTCTGGGATGGGTTGTCTAACCAACAGCACATTGTGTGAATGCAATCTACAGATAAATAGCTGTCCAGACTACAAAGTAGAATAACAATTATGTCATTTAACTCTCTGTGGGTAAATTCATTCTTCTGATGTTCTTCCTTTATGAAGCAGCCATTCTATAGCCTGTTACTCTGTTGACTCTGGGTGCATCCCAAATGGCACCCTATTCCCTATAGAGTACCACATTGTGAGTCATAATACCCATAAAACCTAGCGGTCAAACAGGGAAATAGTTCCGTTTTTCCACCATTAATTTTTCCCATAGGGGATTTTAGAAACACTTCAATTAAGGGCTGTTTTTCAAGTAGGCTCACCTTGTCGTGATGTTTTGATAACCAGGTAACTGTCTGGGACAAGGTGACTTTTATCAATATATTCGCCTGTATTTACCCCCCAAAAATGAAATGCTAATTAGCTGCTAATGTGGCTATTAGCACTACAAATGCAAAGCTGATCTGGACAAGACTGCGAATGGAGGCAAAGGTAGAATCTCTGGATTAACTATCTAATATTAGCTCAATTCTGTAATGAATAAATTGACAAAATGTCTTTGAAATGACAATTCTGGAACTGACACCTTTGCTAACAGTACCTGTTAGCAAATGTGTCAGCTAGAGATGACGAGCAGGAGCTTGCAGGGATTTCTAGTCTTGCATGATGTCTACTTTGATGCTAATTAGCATTTTTCGAATCTGAGAGTAAATAGAGGCGAATATAATGATTAAAGTCACCTTGTCCGAGAGAGATTTACATATTTATCAAAACTTCACTCCAGGGAAACACTACACGAAACACAGCCCTTATTTTAAGTGAACAATGGAAAAAATTATTGGAACCATTTCCCTGTTTGACCGCTAGGTTTTATGGGTATTATGACACCTCCACTGTGGAGCTCTATATAGCGCACTACTTTTGAGTCCCATGGGCCCTGGTCAAAAGTAGTACACTACGCAAACAAATAGGGGGCCATTTGGTCGTGTGTAACCTAGCGTAATTGACAGAAACTACCTCATTTAGATTTTAGAATGGGGAAAAAAGTTGCAACCAGGCTTGAGGTGTAATGGGAACAAATGCAGCATGGACACATGGAAGCCATGCTTCCTGAAATAGATCTGATAGCGGTCTTACAGGTAGGTAAGATCCAGCTAAAATGGGCAAAGCTGAAATGCTTCATGTTTTAAAGTAGAAATACCAACTCATGCCATCTTGGTTGTGAGACATACTGATGTTATTGATTGGGGGAAAATGATTTACAGCATTTATTTATTTTTTGCAGTAAATTGGTTGTTAATATCTGTCTCAAAGGAGATATTGTGCCATTTGATAGATATCTAATGTTCACATAAATGAGGACTGTACGCTACCTGTTAATGAGCAGTTTGTGTGAGGAGAGAGTGGTTGGGTGGCCTAGTGGAGATTTAGTCAGTGCTGTGATGTACAACCCTCAGACCAGCCGCTGACGTTATCTTAATGACATGATTAATGGAACTAGGTCACTGACTGAGTGGGGGAGCGGAGCGCGCAGTGTGTAGGAGGAAACTTCTCTATTGTGATCACTAAATAGTTCAAGATAGCAGTAAACGCACACACACAGACACACACACAGACACAAACACATGCACACACGGGCCATCAATCATGCATGTTAGGTTGCTGTGAGCAGTAAGGATAATTGCGGTGTTATGTTAGGAGCATAATCAGCAGGATAATTATGATTGTTCGACATGGGAGGCTGTGCCTGGACTATCGCTAGTCTCATTTACCAAGTAACAATTATTACAATGAGTTGAGGGAAATGCAGCCAGTGTGGTTGGGACAACGTTTTGGGTCATTTTGTGAATGTGTACTTGGATGTTCTCTCTATCGTTCTCATCCGTAGTTTTTATGAGACAGCTGTGACGGAAACAGGAAGTTTCGGTAGAATTTTGTAAATGCCGACAGATCATTTGTTCGTTTGACATGGTGTGGTGTTTTTTGTGTCTGTAAAATTAATTATGCGAGGAATGGCGGTGGAAACACTTTTATTAGCAGATATTGATATAATGATCATATCGAAGTAAACTTAGAGTCACGCAATAATATGGTGTGTGGTCCTCCCACTACAATTCAGGAAGCATACAGTTTATTAGGTACAGATTAAAATAAGTTATGATGAACTTCACAGGGTGGTGAAAGTGCACGGTGATGAGCTTGATGCTCTTTTCCAATAAATATCCAAGGTATTATTCTGGTGAGATGCTTGACTGCCCTTTGACAAATAAACATATTATCCACAATATCATCATTTTATTTGTATCTGCGATCTGTTTACGGCGTCAAATGAGCCTCTAAAGTCCATTGCACACAATATGGCTCTATTGAGCAAGATGAAACATTATTGAGCAAGCAAACACTGAGCCGAGAGCACAGAGGATGGGTCCCGCGAGCAGTGGATGGGTCCCGCGAGCAGTGGATGGGTCCCGCGAGCAGTGGATGGGTCCCACGAGCAGTGGATGGGTCCCGCGAGCAGTGGATGGGTCCCGCGAGCAGTGGATGGGTCCCGCGAGCAGTGGATGAGTGCCGCTAGAGCACAGAGGATGAGTGCCGCTAGAGCACAGAGGATGAGTGCCGCTAGAGCACAGACTAGTCGAGAGCGCAAAGGATGTCTCCTGAGAGCGCAAAGGATGGGTCCTGCGAGCTGACAGGATGTGTCCTGCGAGCTGTCTCCTGCGAGCGGACAGGATGTCTCCTGCGAGCGGACAGGATGTCTCCTACGAGAGGACAGGATGTCTCCTGCGAGCGGACAGGATGTCTCCTACGAGAGGACAGGATGTCTCCTGCTAGCGGACAGGATGTCTCCTGTGAGAGGACAGGATGTCTCCTGCGAGAGGACAGGATGTCTCCTGCGAGCGGACAGGATGTATCCTGCGAGAGGACAGGATGTTTCCTGCGAGAGGACAAGATGTTTCTTGTGGCAGATGTCTGTGGAGGGGTTCTTGACCACGCTCTGGCTGTCTGAGCATTACACGCTCAGACAGCGGTAATGCTGGAACGTGTCTTAGGCACCGTTGGTGGCCAGGTCACCTCCCTCAGAACCATTGGTGGCCAGGTCACCTCCCTCAGAACCATTGGTGGCCAGGTCACCTCCCTCAGAACCATTGGTGGCCAGGTCACCTCCCTCAGAACCATTGGTGGCCAGGTCACCTCCCTAAGAACCAGTGAACATCTCCAAGTTCTTACAGTGGGACATCAGCACAATCTATAGACAGCACAGAAAAATACAGAAGATGGAACTAGATTTAGTATGGAGTCGAAGGGCTGAATCACAACTTCAAATCCTTGTCGCTCAAAGTTCTATGCATGATTTACCGAACTAACCGAGTCAATGGGTGTATATGGGGGCTGGACATCACTGAGTGCAGAGGAGAGGGGCAAGCTCAGATGAACAGTGTTGTCCATCCCTGCCTCAACACTGGTCTGGGGAGCACCACATATCTGAGGAGATAAGAGAGAGAGGGATGACGCAAAACACTGCGCTAAATCACACACAAGAAAAGTGTTTGCAAACAAAACACAGGTCTGTACTACAGGGTGTATACAGACTGAGTAGACTAATATACACAAAACATACACTGCGTGTACAAAACATTACCAGTATCAGACTCAGAGCGTCACAATTGTATATCATACACTGCAACTGGAGGGACAATGGGAAAGTATTGCTGCCTGTTGATAAACTGGTAACCCCACTTTTGAGAAATGGCCCTTGAAAAGTTTCAGTTCAGTTTTTACACTTCATTGTTCACACCCATTCAGCATCATTCACACCGTCTTAAGCCTTAGTCCCACCCATCTCTTTAAGGATTCACGTGAGTCTGTGTGCTAATCAGAGTGAGTAAGGTAGTGTAGTAAACAACCAAAGGTTTCAAGCATAAATGGTGAAAGTAGTAGCCTAAAATAAGGAAAAACTCTAGGTAAAAATACACTTTATAAAGAATGTAAGATTAATAAAAGTAGTGCGAATCATGTTGATGGTAAATGAAATAATCAAAATATGTGTTGTTTATGCTTTACATATCAAGTGTTGTTGTCCTCCACACTGCTACTTTTGTCACATGAGATGTTAGCAGCTTTCCACCAGAGTGTCTGTGTCCTGGGCGGCGTCCTGGTAAAACTAATGCATTATCCTCTGCATAGTTGTTGCTGAAGTTCACCACTCGTTGCAAGTCCTCGTGCTTCAGGTGTAACCTGTTCTTGCTTGCGATGAAAACACATTGAACTTTAGATTTTTATTCAGTACACGGAAACTACTTTCATCACGCTCTGATTTTCATCTGCAACAAGTCCTTTGCTGGAAACCACTGGTGGGGAATTCCACTGATTTTCATCTGCAACAAGTCCTTTGATGGAAACCACTGGTGGGGAATTCCACTGATTTTCATCTGCAACAAGTCCTTTGCTGGAAACCACTGGTGGGGAATTCCACTGATTTTCATCTGCAACAAGTCCTTTGCTGGAAACCACTGGTGGGGAATTCCACTGATTTTCATCTGCAACAAGTCCTTTGCTGGAAACCACTGGTGGGAAAATGCACTGATTTTCATCTGCAACAAGTCCTTTGCTGGAAACCACTGGTGGGGAATTCCACTGATTTTCATCTGCAACAAGTCCTTTGCTGGAAACCACTGGTGGGGAATTCCACTGATTTTCATCTGCAACAAGTCCTTTGCTGGAAAAACCACTGGTGGGAAAATGCACTGATTTTCATCTGCAACAAGTCCTTTGCTGGAAACCACTGGTGGGGAATTCCACTGATTTTCATCTGCAACAAGTCCTTTGCTGGAAACCACTGGTGGGGAATTCCACTGATTTTCATCTGCAACAAGTCCTTTGCTGGAAACCACTGGTGGGGAATTCCACTGATTTTCATCTGCAACAAGTCCTTTGCTGGAAACCACTGGTGGGGAATTCCACTGATTTTCATCTGCAACAAGTCCTTTGCTGGAAACCACTGGTGGGGAATTCCACTGATTTTCATCTGCAACAAGTCCTTTGCTGGAAACCACTGGTGGGGAATTCCACTGATTTTCATCTGCAACAAGTCCTTTGCTGGAAACACCACTGGTGGGAAAATGCACTGATTTTCATCTGCAACAAGTCCTTTGCTGGAAACCACTGGTGGGGAATTCCACTGATTTTCATCTGCAACAAGTCCTTTGCTGGAAACCACTGGTGGGGAATTCCACTGATTTTCATCTGCAACAAGTCCTTTGCTGGAAACCACTAGTGGGAAATTCCACAGATTTTCATCTGCAACAAGTCCTTTGCTGGAAACCACTAGTGGGGAATTCCACTGATTTTCATCTGCAACAAGTCCTTTGCTGGAAACCACTGGTGGGGAATTCCACTGATTTTCATCTGCAACAAGTCCTTTGCTGGAAACCACTGGTGGGGAATTCCACTGATTTTCATCTGCAACAAGTCCTTTGCTGGAAACCACTGGTGGGGAATTCCACTGATTTTCATCTGCAACAAGTCCTTTGCTGGAAACCACTGGTGGGAAAATGCACTGATTTTCATCTGCAACAAGTCCTTTGCTGGAAACCACTGGTGGGGAATTCCACTGATTTTCATCTGCAACAAGTCCTTTGCTGGAAACCACTGGTGGGGAATTCCACTGATTTTCATCTGCAACAAGTCCTTTGCTGGAAAAACCACTGGTGGGGAATTCCACTGATTTTCATCTGCAACAAGTCCTTTGCTGGAAAAACCACTGGTGGGAAAATGCACTGATTTTCATCTGCAACAAGTCCTTTGCTGGAAACCACTGGTGGGGAATTCCACTGATTTTCATCTGCAACAAGTCCTTTGCTGGAAACCACTGGTGGGGAATTCCACTGATTTTCATCTGCAACAAGTCCTTTGCTGGAAACCACTGGTGGGGAATTCCACTGATTTTCATCTGCAACAAGTCCTTTGCTGGAAACCACTGGTGGGGAATTCCACTGATTTTCATCTGCAACAAGTCCTTTGCTGGAAACCACTGGTGGGGAATTCCACTGATTTTCATCTGCAACAAGTCCTTTGCTGGAAAAACCACGGGTGGGGAATTCCACTGATTTTCATCTGCAACAAGTCCTTTGCTGGAAAAACCACTGGTGGGAAAATGCACTGATTTTCATCTGCAACAAGTCCTTTGCTGGAAACCACTGGTGGGGAATTCCACTGATTTTCATCTGCAACAAGTCCTTTGCTGGAAACCACTGGTGGGGAATTCCACTGATTTTCATCTGCAACAAGTCCTTTGCTGGAAACCACTGGTGGGGAATTCCACTGATTTTCATCTGCAACAAGTCCTTTGCTGGAAACCACTAGTGGGGAATTCCACTGATTTTCATCTGCAACAAGTCCTTTGCTGGAAACCACTGGTGGGGAATTCCACTGATTTTCATCTGCAACAAGTCCTTTGCTGGAAACCACTGGTGGGGAATTCCACTGATTTTCATCTGCAACAAGTCCTTTGCTGGAAACCACTGGTGGGGAATTCCACTGATTTTCATCTGCAACAAGTCCTTTGCTGGAAACCACTGGTGGGGAATTCCACTGATTTTCATCTGCAACAAGTCCTTTGCTGGAAACCACTGGTGGGGAATTCCACTGATTTTCATCTGCAACAAGTCCTTTGCTGGAAACCACTGGTGGGGAATTCCACTGATTTTCATCTGCAACAAGTCCTTTGCTGGAAACCACTGGTGGGGAATTCCACTGATTTTCATCTGCAACAAGTCCTTTGCTGGAAACCACTGGTGGGGAATTCCACTGATTTTCATCTGCAACAAGTCCTTTGCTGGAAACCACTGGTGGGAAATTCCACTGATTTTCATCTGCAACAAGTCCTTTGCTGGAAACCACTGGTGGGGAATTCCACTGATTTTCATCTGCAACAAGTCCTTTGCTGGAAACCACTGGTGGGGAATTCCACTGATTTTCATCTGCAACAAGTCCTTTGCTGGAAACCACTGGTGGGAAATTCCACTGATTTTCTTTGTGCAGATTTTAGAACATTCGCAGACATACAGTGCTGGGGTGATGTGACTATCGGGAAGTAGAGGTGGAATTCTTATTCAATGAAAGTAGTTCATCTTTGTGGCTTTTTAAAATAATATGTTCCATTCAGAAGAAATTGTACCGGTAATGTACATGGGAAAAGACAGTGAGACCATCTCAGTGAGTTCCGTTGTCATAGAAAAGTGAAGGAATACATACAGAATACACGGAAACAAAGCAGACCTGGGAGAGAAATCAGTTAAACAAGCCATGCTTAATTGAGCACTTAGTCTAAGTAGTCAAGGGGCAAGGTGAGAGTGACCCTGGTAGAAAGTGTGTGTGTGTGTGTGTTTCCGCGTCTGTCTGTGTGTGCTTGTGAGTGTTTATGCTCCTGTGTGTGTGTGCATACGACTGTATTAAAAATATATATATATATATATATATAGTTTTGATGGTATTGAAAAACCATCCCATGGCTATTTCCAAATACCCTGGCATATGGTATATACGGTATACTGCCCAAGCCTAGTATCAACCCCTACAAAACATTTCCATTCATTATGTTCCACATAATAATTAACATTTCCTGTTTCTGCAGGATTATTTTCCTTCTGTAGCAAACTGGCTCAAACAATGCTCTTCTATAACAAGATCTTAATCAACTGAGGTACTCAATGTGCTTTACATAGTAAGGGGGAAACTCACCACATCCAGGTGAGGTGTGATATATGAGGGGGATGATTAGGTGGCTAGGTTGTGAGTTTAACCATGACACCAGGGTTAACACCCCTACTCTTACGATAAGTCCCATGGGATAATGACCATAGAGAGTCAGGACACCGTTTTAACGTCCCATCCAAAAGACAGTGGCACCCTTCGCAGGGCAATGTCCCCATCACTGCCATGGGGCATTAGGATCTCCTTAGACCAGAGAGAATAATGCTTCCTACTGGCCCTCCAGCACCACTTCCAGCAGCATTTTGTCTCCCATCTAGAAACCAATCAGGACTGACCCTGCTTAGCTTCAGAAGCAAGCCAGCAATGGGATGCAGGGTGGTATGCAAAGCCATGGAATTTAGCTAGAAATTGACAGTGAACTTGCTGAACTATGGCATCTGTGATAGTGTACTATAGACCACTAACTGTGCATTATCAGTGATTGTTCAGATTGAGATGATGCATAATAGCATGTTTACGGCATGTGATTGCCTAAACAATTTGTTTGATTTGTGATGCAAAAATGTTGAGGGCAAACTAAGGCCTATATTTTCAACTGATTTTGATGCAAAAATCTAAAGTTCAGATAATTACCAACCTTGTGTTTCCACTGGAAATGAAGAAATATAAATAAACATAAGTACTGTCAACAACAAAAAAAGACCCAAAGAAAGAACCCTTGGCACTGTGTGAGAGTGTGTTTCTCTGGATGAGCTGTACACTGGGAGAACACAGGTTTTACAGTAAGCCCCTGCCAAGATCCAGCCTCTTCATTTAGCTCTCAGTCCCACCATGCAGACAGACCCCTACACACACACACACACACACACACACACACACACACACACACACACACACACACACACACACACACACACACACACACACACACACACACACACACACACACACACACACACACAGAGAACCCTTTCCCTACCTCATCCCCTCTGTTAACTGTATCAAGATGAGTGTTTAGGCCAGTGCAGTAATCACAATGTGATTTGTTGTGCTCGGGAGCCAATTTGTATCTTTACTGCATGGGGGAAATATCCTGTGTGTGTGGTGAGAGTTGTGTGTGTGTGTAAGAGCATCTTGCGACAAGGCTTTGGTTAGGTAAGCTCAAATGTATGGGCACGTTAGATTATGTGTGAGGTGGAGCGTGTAGAGGGTGACATGGGTTTAGGAAGAGGACATTGGCAGAGGAAGAGGTCATATTTGATCATGAGAAACAACAACTGAACTCTTTTGGAATTTGTTTACAATTTCATCATCCCTTCAAAAGGGACAAGGGCGTCACATTGAAATCAAGGCAGACACAAATTGTGAACATAAAGGGAATAAAGACAACTATGCCCTGGCTAGAAATAATGTTGTAAAACTATTGTTGTGTCATGGAAAGGAGCAGGTATCATGACACAAGGCGAGACCCAGATGTAGACACAGGAGGCAGATGGTGGGAGTTTAAGATGTTTAATAAATCCAAAAGGAATAGGCAAGAGAATGGACGTGGACAGGCAAAAGGTCAAAACCAGTTCAGAGTTCAGGAGGTACCGAAGGGCAGGCAGGTTCGAGGTCAGTGCAGGCAGAATGGTCAGGCAGGCGGGCATGGAGTCCAGAAAACAAGCAAGGGTCAGAACCGGGAGGACTAGCAAAAAGAGAAAAGGCATAGCAGGAAAATGGGAAAACCACTGATAGGCTTGGACATACAAGACGAACTGGCACAGAGAGACAGGAAACACAGGGATAAATACACTGGTACAGAGAGACAGGAAACACAGGGATAAATACACTGGCACAGAGAGACAGGAAACACAGGGATAAATACACTGGTACAGAGAGACAGGAAACACAGGGATAAATACACTGGGACAGAGAGACAGGAAACACAGCGATAAATACACTGGCACAGAGAGACAGGAAACACAGGGATAAATACACTGGTACAGAGAGACAGGAAACACAGGGATAAATACACTGGCACAGAGAGACAGGAAACACAGGGATAAATACACTGGTACAGAGAGACAGGAAACACAGGGATAAATACACTGGGACAGAGAGACAGGAAACACAGCGATAAATACACTGGCACAGAGAGACAGGAAACACAGGGATAAATACACTGGTACAGAGAGACAGGAAACACAGGGATAAATACACTGGCACAGAGAGACAGGAAACACAGGGATAAATACACTGGTACAGAGAGACAGGAAACACAGGGATAAATACACTGGCACAGAGAGACAGGAAACACAGGGATACATACACTTGTACAGAGAGACAGGAAACACAGGGATAAATACACTGGCACAGAGAGACAGGAAACACAGGGATAAATACACTGGGACAGAGAGGCAGGAAACACAGGGATAAATACACTGGCACAGAGAGACAGGAAATACAGGGATAAATACACTGGGGAAAATAAGCGACACCTGGAGGGGTGGAGACAATAACGAGGACAGGTGAAACAGATCAGGGTGTCACAGCAGGTTCTGTCACGGCGGTGATCTTCACACCTCCCCAGTTGTCAGTGTCTTATGTGGCTGTGAGAAGAACTGACTGACCTGTACTCTGCCTATTGGTATTACATTTTAAACATTTGGCAGAAGCTCTTATCCAGATCGACTTACAGCCAGTAGATTGATTTCAACTGAAGTAGTTAGTAACTAACTGTACTGGGTTGTACATAATGTTTACTGCTACTTTCATTCTGACTGGACTGACTCATGTCTGGGCCATGTTCTGTACAGCACGCTAGCAAAACAAAAATGAGCATTTGTTTTTGGATAAGTTCAATTACAACTTGGTTAAAAGCCATTTTCAGACTTTAGAGCTGTGTGTAAAAAAATTAATCTGTACATTGAAAAAGTTTAAGAGGAAATAATATATATTTTTTTACAGCTAATTACTGTGCTTTGCTTTCATGGTTTACATTTAGCTGTTAATGTAACTTAACACAACTCCACTAACAACAGTAACTTTCTACAATCAACCTTGTGAATAAGGTGTCTTGCTTTGTGTGACTAGAGGGCAGAAGAGAGCTATGTGTAAGGCTAAATTCTGAGGTTTTGGTTTTTTTTTTGCATCAGAAACACATTTTTAATCTTTCAGGGCATGACGACAAGCCTCCGACGCAAAAAATGTATGGTGGTATTCAGTTTATCTGCTGTCAATTTGAAATAATGTTAATCATTTTTTATATCAACTGACAATTATTTTATATCAATTGACAAAGATGTTTAAAGAAAACATTGCAAATATCTTCCCAGCCTTGTTGCTGTATCAAAATGGGTTTGCCTCCTCCCACATGTTCTTACTAAAAGACTTAGTTAGCTACAGTAACACAGGATGCATCTCATATATACAGACTTAGTTAACTACAGTAACACAGGATGCATCTCATATATAAAGACTTAGTTAGCTACAGTAACACAGGATGCATCTCATATATACAGACTTAGTTAACTACAGTAACACAGGATGCATCTCATATATAAAGACATAGTTAGCTACAGTAACACAGGATGCATCTCATATATAAAGACTTAGTTAACTACAGTAACACAGGATGCATCTCATATATAAAGACTTAGTTAACTACAGTAACACAGGGTGCATCTCATATATAAAGACTTAGTTAACTACAGTAACACAGGATGCATCTCATATATAAAGACTTAGTTAGCTACAGTAACACAGGATGCATCTCATATATAAAGACATAGTTAGCTACAGTAACACAGGATGCATCTCATATATAAAGACTTAGTTAACTACAGTAACACAGGATGCATCTCATATATAAAGACTTAGTTAGCTACAGTAACACAGGATGCATCTCATATATAAAGACTTAGTTAGCTACAGTAACACAGGATGCATCTCATATATAAAGACTTAGTTAGCTACAGTAACACAGGATGCATCTCTTATATAAAGATTTAGTTAGCTACAGTAACACAGGATGCATCTCATATATAAAGACTTAGTTAGCTACAGTAACACAGGATGCATCTCATATATGAAGACTTAGTTAACTACAGTAACACAGGATGCATCTCATATATAAAGACTTAGTTAGCTACAGTAACACAGGATGCATCTCATATATAAAGACTTAGTTAACTACAGTAACACAGGATGCATCTCATATATAAAGACTTAGTTAGCTACAGTAACACAGGATGCATCTCATATATAAAGACTTAGCTACAGTAACACAGGATGCATCTCATATATAAAGTGTGAGTTAATTACAGAGAAAAGACGACAGTTGAACTACAGTACACATGTGGTAAATCCTCAGTTCTCTCTATGGCTCTGCAGTGCAAAAGTTACCATGGTGGGACCAGAGAGCCCAGAGGCAAAAATATGGGGACAAATATATTATGTCTCTGTAGGTGTCTCAGGTTAATATAGGGACAAATATATTATGTCTCTGTAGGTGTCTCAGGTTAATATAGGGACAAATATATTATGTCTCTGTAGGTGTCTCAGGTCAATATAGGGACAAATATATTATGTCTCTGTAGGTGTCTCAGGTCAATATAGGGACAAATATATTATGTCTCTGTAGGTGTCTCAGGTTAATATAGTGACAAATATATTATGTCTCTGTAGGTGTCTCAGGTCAATATAGGGACAAATATATTATGTCTCTGTAGGTGTCTCAGGTCAATATAGGGACAAATATATTATGTCTCTGTAGGTGTCTCAGGTTAATATAGGGACAAATATATTATGTCTCTGTAGGTGTCTCAGGTCAATATAGGGACAAATATATTATGTCTCTGTAGGTGTCTCAGGTCAATATAGGGACAAATATATTATGCCTCTGTAGGTGTCTCAGGTCAATATAGGGACAAATATATTATGTCTCTGTAGGTGTCTCAGGTCAATATAGGGACAAATATATTATGTCTCTGTAGGTGTCTCAGGTCAATATAGGGACAAATATATTATGTCTCTGTAGGTGTCTCAGGTTAATATAGGGACAAATATATTATGTTTCTGTAGGTGTCTCAGGTCAATATAGGGACAAATATATTATGTCTCTGTAGGTGTCTCAGGTCAATGGTTCATCAGCGTTCACATTATCTCCAACCTTGGTCTGTGACTACTACTGTGATGTTGAGATGTTGAAAGGTTAAAATATGGATTCACTGCTGTGTCAGTCGCACACCATTTAACATAGTCCTGGCCTCGTTGGAAAGGATCACAAATCCACATCAAAAACAGGACGATTTTCTTTACCTGAAAGGTCATTTCTGAGATCGTCATGTCTCCGTCCCAAAAGGAAGTGCACTACTTTTAACTGGGACCCATAGGGCTCTGGTCATAAGTAGTGCACTATGTAGGGAATAGGGTGCCATTTGAGATGTAGCCCAACTTGTTTTATTACTGAAACGGTTTTCCAACAACAGGAATTGATACTGAAACCATCAATATGTTAGGAAGAAGTGGAGCACGCAGAGGGAGCACAGCAGAGGGAGCACAGCAGAGGGAGCACAGCAGAGGGAGCACAGCAGAGGGAGCATGCAGAGGGAGCACAGCAGAGGGAGCACAGCAGAGGGAGCACTTAGAGGGAGCACAGCAGAGGGAGCATGCAGAGGGAGCACAGCAGAGGGAGCACAGCAGAGGGAGCACAGCAGAGGGAGCACAGCAGAGGGAGCAGGTAGAGGGAGCACAGCAGAGGGAGCACGCAGAGGGAGGACAGCACCTCACTGGCTGGTTATAGTAGGGGGAGAGGGAGAGTAGTGGATGACAGAGGAGGAAAAAGAGGGATAGAGGGATGGGGGGAGGTTAATTGATAAGGGTAACGTTATCAGTGGTTTGACAGTAGGGCTGATCACTCAGTCGTGCGTGTGTATGCATGTAATGTGTGAGTGTGTTTGTGAGTGTGTGAGTGATGCGAGTGTGTGAGTGATGCTTTCTCGATAAGAACAATCCCCCAGAAGCCTTTGGCAGAACAGAACACACAGGTCGGTGAGGCGCCGTTTCCACTGTGGGTACGCTCCAAATGACTTATAGTGGACTACAAAGGGAACAGGGTACCATTTGAGATGCACTCAGTATGTATGGGGCCATTGGGACGTATTGATGTTAACGTCTTCAAAAGGGGGGGGGGGGGGAAATATAACTGGGCTCTTACAAGGGCTGGTCTACATGTCCAAGGAGGATGTCCTGAATATGCATCAGCGGGGGAGGTGATTTTAAATCCTAACGTTTAGGGTAAGGTTTGTGCATGCGTGTACCTACAGTGTGCGTGGCAAGGGAGCTGATTTTAAATCCTAACGTTTAGGGTAAGGTTTGTGCATGCGTGTACCTACAGTGTGCGTGGCAGGGGAGCTGATTTTAAATCCTAACGTTTAGGGTAAGGTTTGTGCATGCGTGTACCTACAGTGTGCGTGGCAGGGGAGCTGATTTTAAATCCTAACGTTTAGGGTAAGGTTTGTGCATGCGTGTACCTACAGTGTGCGTGGCAGGGGAGCTGATTTTAAATCCTAACGTTTAGGGTAAGGTTTGTGCATGCGTGTACCTACAGTGTGCGTGGCAAGGGAGCTGATTTTAAATCCTAACGTTTAGGGTAAGGTTTGTGCATGCGTGTATCTACAGTGTGCGTGGCAGGTGATAACTCCTCACTAAGTAAATGTCTTCCTTTGCTACATGAGTATTTTCCGTCTTCCTCTGACTTGCTACCTCCCAGGAAGAGGTCTTCGGTGGCCCCCAGGGGTCCTCTGTTCTCCTCTGAATGGCTGTTCACTGAGGTGCCTTTCAGAACTACTCTCTCTTTGGCAGCAGCCTCGCCGTACGGGTCCCAGGGGACAATCTGTCCCGGACACTCATTTATCACCTCATATCCAGACCAATGCAGACTGACACACACACACACACACACACACACACACACACACAGAAACACACACACAGAAACACATAGACACTTAAGAACTGTGCTTGTTTGTCTGTCATGATTTTCAAAAATTGCTTTGAGTTAACGGCAAGGCTTTTCTGAAAGGAAATGTCTCCATGTGATTCTGCACAGACCATTTACCTTGTCTATAAATGTTTTGTTTAGTAATGCTACGTTTCTTGCCCCACAAAATGAATTATAACGTATGCTGTAGTTGCTCAGAAATGCATCATTTAGGATAAATGAATTCTAACGAGCAGCTACGTGTCGTAGTTTTAAAGTTCTGGCAAAGTTTGATAGAAAATATTTTTTGTATTTGAACATGCAGATTGTATTTTTTTATTTAATGAAATAAACAAATGCATGATACAAAATAACAGAAAATATGTATGCTGAAGTAAAACAATAAACTAAATACAGTATTATAATGCATTTCATTTGTACACAGTATCTTATTATATAGAAATAATATAACATTTGACTACTAGTATATACAAAATTATACTTGTATATTATTATTGTTATGATGGATGATGATTGTTACATCTTTTAGACTTGGCTGTTGGTTTTCTGAATAAATCGAAAGGGGACAGGGTCAATTAGAGGAATAGGCAGATGGAGCAGCATTTTATAAGCCAAACATCATTGTCCTGGGTACAGGACTGGGGCTGCTCCCACTTCCCAGATGTCTGTCTGCTGTCTGATAGATTGAACCAGAGCTGGACAGAGAACAGTTAGAAAATAACCCATTGAGAGGGAAACGGCATTTCAAATCAGGGACTAGGTCAGACAGACAGGGACAGGGGGATGAAATGGCACCGATACAGATGGAAGAAGAGAAAAACAGAGGTGGCTGACATTCAGGAAGAGAGGGAGGGAGGAGACGTTTGATAGAGGGGAGGAGGATGAGGGGAAGAGGGAGGAGGAGGGAGGAGGATGGGTAAAAGGAGGGAGGAGGAGAGATTGGGTTTTCCTGCAGGCTGCTCTGCTCTTGGTCCAGTCTTGCACATAACAATGTGAGAATCAGTCAGTCAGAGGCTACGTCCCTGGTCAAAAGTAGTGCACTATGTAGGCAATAGGCTAGGTTGCCATTTGGGGCATAGTCAGAGTGTGGGCGGTTACAGTTTGAGCCAGAGAGTTGTTCAGAAGCCTATCAGGTTGTGAATGATACCCATCAGAATAGAAAAGGGCTGAAAAAGAGCTACATAAAAAGAAAGTAGTCATTGGTTGAATTTGTTTATTTATTGAACCTTTATTTAACTAGGCAAGGACTCTACAGTAGAGTAGATACAATATAATATGTTTTTTGCTAGGTAGTTAACGTTAGCTAACGCCAGTTGACTGTACCTGCACCAAAACCCTGGTATTTTATCCTTCTATAGCCTGTTCTCCATCTTGTTTTTAAATGATGAGCCAACATGTCACTGTTATTTCCTTTGTTTCCACGCACTTTGAGTTGGCCCTACGTTTAATGTACGTTGTCCTTGACTTTCTTGAAAGACATCCCCCAAATGAAATGTATTATGACTGATCAACATTAGTTTGTTTATGCTCTCTCTTGTCTCTGCAGCAGACATATGGTGAGCCATGAGAAATATGTTTGGAAAATCGAATCGCAATACATATAGAATAGTGAGAATACATATCGTATCGGCACCTAAGCATCGTGATACTGTCTTATCGTGAGGTCCTGTAGCTTCACATTGAGGTTGGTCTTGCTGTACTGTAGCTTCACATTGAGGTTGGTCTTGCTGTACTGTAGCTTCACATTGAGGTTGATCTTGGTGTACTGTAGCTTCACATTGAGGTTGGTCTTGCTGTACTGTAGCTTCACATTGAGGTTGATCTTGGTATACTGTAGCTTCACATTGAGGTTGGTCTTGGTATACTGTAGCTTCACATTGAGGTTGATCTTGGTATACTGTAGCTTCACATTGAGGTTGATCTTGGTATACTGTAGCTTCACATTGAGGTTGATCTTGGTATACTGTAGCTTCACATTGAGGTTGATCTTGGTATACTGTAGCTTCACATTGAGGTTGATCTTGGTATACTGTAGCTTCACATTGAGGTTGGTCTTGGTATACTGTAGCTTCACATTGAGGTTGATCTTGGTATACTGTAGCTTCACATTGAGGTTGATCTTGGTATACTGTAGCTTCACATTGAGGTTGATCTTGGTATACTGTAGCTTCACATTGAGGTTGATCTTGGTATACTGTAGCTTCACATTGAGGTTGGTCTTGCTGTACTGTAGCTTCACATTGAAGTTGTTCTTCTTATTCACGACTGAATGAGAATTAGTGTTGGCTCTCTGCCAGGTATGTCTAATGAGCAAACAGTGAGTTACATCATCCTGAGGTTGATAATTGGAGTGAATTAACTTGATTAGAACAACCCTTTTCCACTCTCACCTCGGCTAGGAACTAAGCCCACTGCTCTGCTATAGACTGCGTCCAAAATGCACCCTATTCCCTATATAGTGCAATAATTTTGACCGGGTCCTAAAGGGCTCACGTCAAAAGTAATGTATTATAGGGGAAAAGGGTGCCATTTGGGACACAGAAATAGGCTACATGCCTGTCAGAACTAAAGAATGCTCTCAACTGGTTCCAGACCTGGGTTCAAATACTATTTGTAATCTTTCAAATACGTAGAGTGTTTGCTTTACCCTGCTCGGAAATGCCACTTCCCAAAAGTGACACTTTTGCATTATTGGGGCTTTTCTATTGGTTCCATTACAACAGGCAAGCTCAATCAAGCCCAGCTAAAGCATTTGAAATGATTTCAAATAGTACTTGAACCCAGGTCTGACTGGTTCTGTGATTCTTTCTGTCCTGTCTCACTGTGGTGTGTTTAATGTGGAATAAATACAACAAGGAAGGAAGGAGGAATGAACACCCACTGATGTTTGATTTAGCTCCATTTTGTTATTTTGTTGAGAGGAGACGAGAGGAGGGAGTTAGGGTTCATGGTTCTGTCCCAAATGGTACCCAGTTCCTTACATAGCCCCCTACATTTGGCCGGGGCCCATAGGGTTCTGTTCAAAAGTAGTGCACTGTGTAGGGAATAGGGAGCCTTTTGTGGCAGAGGAGAGAAGAGATTTACAGGGGTTTTATTCGTCATTGTGAGTTTACACAGTTCCTGGTTGCATTGCTGTGCCGGGTGGAGTGAGTGAGTGAGGTTTGCCATCAGCCGTCTAAAAACAACAAGCATCTCCTGCCAAACTTCCTCGCTAATTAGCCAAGTATTTCACACGCTGCATCACTTCAAAAAATAAATGTAAAATTAACAAATGAAGCATGGTCCAAGAAGTGGGGATGGTGCAGTGGGGTGTGTGTGTGGGGAGTGGGGTTAGGGGGACGTGTGTGTGTGTGTGTGTGTGTGTGTGTGTGTGTGTGTGTGTGTGTGTGTGTGTGTGTGTGTGTGTGTGTATGTGTAGAAGGGTACTTGTTCCAACACAGGAGGTTGGTCACTTTCAAAATAACTCTCACTACCTACAGTGCCTTCAGAAAGTATTCACACCCTTTGACTTTTTCCACATTTAGTTGTGTTACAGCCTGAATTTAACATGGATTAACATGGATTTAGATTTGTTTGTCACTGGCCAAAACACAATACACCATAACGTTAATGGGGGAAAATATTTTTGTTGTTGTTGACATTTTTACAAATGAATGAAAAATGGAAAGCTGAAATGTCTTGAGAATACAAAGTGTTATGTTTGGGGCAAATACAACACATCACTGAGTACTATGTTCCATATTTTCAAGCATAGTGGTGGCTGCATCATGTTATGGGTATGCTTGTAATAGAAGGACTGGGGAGTTTTTCAGGATAAAAAAAAAATGGAATTGAACTAAGCACCAACAAAATCATAGAGGAAAACCTAGTTCAGCTTTCCACCAGACACTGGGAGACAAATTCACCTTTCAGCAAGACAATAATCTAAAACAACAAACACCAGGCCAAATATACAATGGAGTTGCTTACCAAGAAGACAGTGAATGTTCTTGAGTGGCCAAGTCACAGTTATGATTTAAATCTACTTGTTGTCTAGCAATGATCAGCAACCAATTTGAGCTTGAAGAATTTAGAAAAGAATAATGGGCAAATGTTGCACAATCCAGGTGTAGAAAGCTCATAGAGACTTACCCAGAACGACACAGCTGTAATCACAGCCAAAAGTGCTCCTACAAAGTGTTGACTCAGGGGTGTGAACTTGTGTATATGAGATATTTCTGTATTTCATGTTCAATAAATTTGCAAAAATGTCTAAAAACATGTTTTCTCTTTGTCAATATGGGGTATTGTGTGTAAATGAGTTAGAAAACAAATCTATTCAATACATTTTGCATTCAGGCTGTAAAACAACAAATTGTGTAATAAGTCAAGGGGTATGAATACTTTCTGAAGGCACCGTGCCTCCATTACACATTCATACATTTCAGCGATGCAGATTCAGCATTATTATTTTAGTCTACAACACATTCAATCTGATGAGACACATTATTTACTCTAAATTCATTAGTGTTAATTACGTTGCTTCCATTTGTTTATCAGTTAGGCCTCATAACTGATTGTTAGAGTTGAGATAAGAATGAAAGGAACGTGTCGAATTGTGTTTTAATTAAACCGCATAGTCTTGAATGTTGACTCTTAAACAGCGTTAGTATGTTTAACATTTTATCTGAACATTTTCTGGGAGAGTCAACTGGTTTCTTCAGTTTGAATCAAAATAAACCTCTTCAATTTGATCAAACAATGTCTGGGTTCTTTAAATGGTAATTATTTAAATGTATTTTTTTGGGGCACATTTTCTGGGCCTACTTAAAATGTCTTAATTAACGCGTCTCAGTTGATTGTCATTAATAGCACATAGACATCATTTACAAAGGTTGGCTCTCCATTTAAAATGGGAAGCTCTGAAAGCCAATTAATCATTGACAGGTTCTTTGACAGACAGCACTCAGTCATTTGCACAGTAAGTCACCCATAGCTGTCGATTCGGGGAGTGTCCAACCAAGCTATCTGGGGGACAAAGACCTAACTCAACTGCTTTGTACTTTTACCTGGACAGTTTTTATTATTACAGTAAGTGGCAATGAATCAACCATAGTCACAAACACACACACTCCCCAGTACCCACCCCTCATCTCCACCCTTTCACTGACGGGGGAGAATCTGTCACCGCGTCAGCCACAGCTAGTCTGGGGAGTTGAACTTGACTGAAACATATGTCTTCAATTTTAACATCTCTCTCTCTCTCTCTCTCTCTCTCTCTCTCTCTCTCTCTCTCTCTCTCTCTCTCTCTCTCTCTCTCTCTCTCTCTCTCTCTCTCTCTCTCTCTCTCTCTCTCTCTCTCTCTCTCTCTCTCTCTCTCTCTCTCTCTCTCTCTCTCTCTCTCTCTCTCTCTCTCTCTCTCTCTCTCTCTCTCTCTCTCTCTCTCTCTCTCTCTCTCTCTCTCTCTCTCTCTCTCTCTCTCTCTCTCTCTCTCTCTCTCTCTCTCTCTCTCTCTCTCTCTCTCTCTCTCTCTCTTCCCTATCTTCCCTATCTTCCCTATCTTCCCTATCTTCCCTCTCTCTCTCTCTCTCCTCCCCCCCAGATGGCCTAAAGGGGGAAGGTTGCCTGAGAAGCTGCGTTTCATGTAAGAATAATTAGTGTTAAGTAGCTGGGCGATCTGTTTGTTACGCTACAGCTGACACTTTGTTTGTGTTTCTTGAGGAGGATGATGGATGGAGCAGAAGTTGATGCTAATTAGCCTAAATTGTCACAAAGAATGTAAGGGGGGGGCCTGCGCCCAGTATGGCCCTGCGCCCGGCCCGGCGTGCTCACAGCAGCACAGCCCAGGCCATTTTCTATTGTTCCTGCCTCTTCGCACTTTGGGCGTAATTGAATGGAGCTTGTTGTCATTCATCATTGTTCTGGGCTGTGCATGGAGGCAAGAGGCAAAGGCAGGAAATAAATGGCTGGAGCTGGGTCGTATTCAATACATACTAAACGGAAGAAAACGGATTGAAACAGGGAGGGAATACCTACCTGAACATGTCCAATAAGAAACACTTGTTTTTGTTTTCCTTTGCAGAATTTGTTTCTATGTTTGCACTAATGCTACTATGGGCACTAATTAATGCAGCGATGGCATTAAAACATACACGGCCAGAGTCCAACGGGGCATGAAATTAATGTTTACCATCCCTATGCCATCCCTATGTCATCCCTATGTCATCCCTATACCATCCCTATGCCATCCCTATGTCATCTCTATGTCATTCCTATACCATCCCTATGTCATCCCTATACCATCCCTATGTCATCCCTATGCTTTCTCACAGCAGGTTGATGGCCCCTAGTGTGTTCTTCCAGACTCTCACAGACTTGTTACTCTGTCACTTTGACATCATTGAATAAAAATGAGTCAAGCAGCACTTAGACCAGCAGGCCCCCTACCATATAGATTGGCTCTAGACCATGGATGGGCAACTGGCGGACCCCAAAAGGCTTGGGCCGGCTCTGACTGCATGTGTGGGTATGGATGTGGGAATGCAGACCTGCGAGCCTCTCTGACCCTTCCTGATGATTTCTGATATTTTGTGGCCTCCACCCCCATCAAAGTAGCCCACCTAGACCTAAACCTTAGGCACTTGTGCAGATCTGAGAAGACTATATATAGGTGTACAATACCAATGTGGTGACATTTCCCTCCTGGCCTATCAGAGAGCAAGATGGAATTCCCACCATAATGTTATCTGTAGGGCTAAGGGTTGATTTGGGACTGTGTGGTGCCCAGGGTGTCCCCCTCTACTCAGTGTCGCTCACCTTAATTAGTCTTTACTACTTTTCCCTTCCCGTTTATTTTCCCTCGTTTGCTGTTTCTCCTGCAGCAGAAAAAAGACGTGAGGAAATGACTTACACAAATACTTAGACCTGGAAATTGTGCCAGCAGCTATGCATTGGACTGAAACTTGCCCTGGTTTGCCTTCACACACACACACACACACACCCACACACACACACACATACACACAGTGAGATGGGGGGTCTTACTCCCAACAAAACAAGAGAGGTGGGTGAGATTGCTGCTTGTGCATCGAATTATGTTGTTGCTGTTAGTTTTCAGAGCCAACCAAACATATGTATAGAGCTCCCACACTGGACTGGACCACCTACTTTATAGACTGGACCCCCTACCCTATAGACTGGATCCCCTACTCTATAGACTGGACCCCCTACTCTATAGACTGGACCCCCTACTCTATAGACTGGACCCCCTACTCTATAGACTGGACCCCCTACTCTATAGACTGGACCCCCTACTCTATAGACTGGACCTCCTACTCTATAGACTGGACCCCCTACTCTATAGACTGGACCTCCTACTCTATAGACTGGACCCCCTACTCTATAGACTGGACCTCCTACCCTATAGACTGGACCTCCTACCCTGTAGAATGGACCTCCTACTCTATAGACTGGACCCCCTACTCTATAGACTGGACCCCCTACTCTATAGACTGGACCCCCTACTCTATAGACTGGACCTCCTACTCTATAGACTGGACCTCCTACTCTATAGACTGGACCTCCTACTCTATAGACTGGACCTCCTACTCTATAGACTGGACCCCCTACTCTATAGACTGGACCTCCTAACTGGACCCACTACTCTATAGACTGGACCCACTACTCTTTAGACTGGACCCCCTACCCTATAAACTGGACCTCCTACCCTATAGACTGGACCTCCTACCCTATAGACTGGACCTCCTACCCTATAGACTTGACCCCCTACCCTATAGACTGGAGCCCCTATAGACTGGACTCCCTACCCTTTAAACTGGTCCTCCTACCCTATATAACTACATCTACCCTATCTACCCTATAGACTGGACCTGCTACCCTATATAACTACTGCTACTCTATAGACTGGACCCCCTACCCTATATAACTACTGCTACCCTATAGACTGGACCCCTTACCCTATATAACTACTGCTACCCTATAGACTGGACCCCCTACCCTATAGAACTACTTCTACCCTATAGTCTGGACTCCCTACCCTATAGAACTACTGCTACCCTATAGACTGGACCCCTTACCCTATAGACTGGAACCCTACCCCATAGAACTACTTCTACCTTATCTAACTTACAGACTGGACCCCCTACCCTATAGTCTGGACTTCCTACCCTATACACTGGACCTACTACCCTATATACTCAATATCCTACCCTATAGATTGGAACCCCTACCCTATATAACTACTGCGGGGTTATGTTAAGAAGTAGACACTTGCCTGGCTTGTTGCATTGAACCCTATAACACAACACACCTGACCCTCACTCTTCACCAGACCTGGGGTCAAATAATATTGGATATCTTGGGGGTACTGGAGGACTGGAGATGGGGGTACTGGAGGACTGGTGTTGGGGGGGTACTGGAGGACTGGAGATGGTGTACTGGAGGACTCTAGATGGGGGTACTGGAGGACTGGAGATGGGGGTACTGGAGGACTGGAGATGGGGGTACTGGAGGACTGGTGTTGGGGGGGTACTGGAGGACTGGAGATGGGGGTACTGGAGGACTGTATATGGGGGTACTGGAGGACTGGAGATGGTGTACTGGAGGACTCTAGATGGGGGTACTGGAGGACTCTAGATGGGGGTACTGGAGGACTGGAGATGGGGTGTACTGGAGATGGGGTACTGGAGGACTGGAGATGGGGGTACTGGATGACTGGAGATGGGGTTTACTGGAGATGGGGTACTGGAGGATTGGAGATGGGGTACTGGAGGACTGGAGATGGGGTACTGGAGGACTGGAGATGAGGGTACTGGAGGACTGGAGATGGTGTACTGGAGGACTCTAGATGGGGGTACTGGAGGACTCTAGATGGGGGTACTGGAGGACTGGAGATGGGGGTACTGGAGGACTGGAGATGGGGGTACTGGAGGACTGGAGATGGGGTACTGGAGGACTGGAGATGGGGGTACTGGAGGACTGGAGATGGGGGTACTGGAGGACTGGAGATGGGGGTACTGGAGGACTGGAGATGGGGTGTACTGGAGATGGGGTACTGGAGGACTGGAGATGGGGGTACTGGAGGACTGGAGATGGGGTGTACTGGAGATGGGGTACTGGAGGACTGGAGATGGGGTACTGGAGGACTGGAGATGGGGGTACTGGAGGACTGGAGATGGGGTACTGGAGGACTGGAGATGGGGTACTGGAGGACTGGAGATGGTGGTACTGGAGGACTGGAGATGGGGTACTGGAAGACTGGAGATGGGGTACTGGAGGACTGGAGATGGGGTACTGGAGGACTGGAGATGGGCTACTGGAGGACTGGAGATGGGGGTACTGGAGGACTGGAGATGGGGGTACTGGAGGACTGGAGATGGGGTACTGGAGGACTGGAAATGGTGGTACTGGAGGACTGGAGATGGGGTACTGGAAGACTGGAGATGGGGTACTGGAGGACTGGAGATGGGGTACTGGAGGACTGGAGATGGGGTACTGGAGGACTGGAGATGGGGTACTGGAGGACTGGAGATGGGCTACTGGAGGACTGGAGATGGGGGTACTGGAGGACTGGAGATGGGGGTACTGGAGGACTGGAGATGGGGGTACTGGAGGACTGGAGATGGTATACTGGAGGACTGGAGATGGGGGTACTGGAGGACTGGAGATGGGGTACTGGAGGACTGGAGATGGGGTACTGGAGGACTGGAGATGGGGGTACTGGAGGACTGGAGATGGGAAACGTTGCTTTAGCCAACATGGAGTGCCAGATGTACAGGGTGTGGACCTTTTACCACTATTCTAATGGTTCCATACACCAGGCAAGCTCTATCAAGCCCACCTAAATTATGTGAAATGATTTCAAATGTACTGAACAAAAATATAAACGCAACATGCAACAAATTTAACCATTTACAGTTCATTTGAGAAATCAGTAAATTTAAATATTGTAGTATTTGAGACCAGGTCTGCGCTCCACCTTCCACCAGTCCAACTTTGGTTGCAACACCCTCAGTGTCTGCCTCTCCCTTGTAGCCTGAACAGAACCCACGGTGCATCTGCCAGTCATTAACCTTTGAAACACGTACAATACAACAAGGCTGTAAACAAAACGGCATGGTCAAAACGACATGGTCAAAACGACATGGTCAAAACAACATGGTCAAAACAACATGGTCAAAACGGCATGGTCAAAACGACATGGTCAAAACAACATGGTCAAAACGGTATGGTCAAAACAACATGGTCAAAACAACATGGTCAAAACAACATGGTCAAAACGGCATGGTCAAAACGACATGGTCAAAACGGCATGGTCAAAACGACATGGTCAAAACAACATGGTCAAAACAACATGGTCAAAACGGCATGGTCAAAACGACATGGTCAAAACAACATGGTCAAAACGGTATGGTCAAAACAACATGGTCAAAACAACATGGTCAAAACGGCATGGTCAAAACGATATGGTCAAAACAACATGGTCAAAACAACATGGTCAAAACAACATGGTCAAAACGGCATGGTCAAAACAACATGGTCAAAACGACATGGTCAAAACAACATGGTCAAAACGGTATGGTCAAAACGGCATGGTCAAAACGGCATGGTCAAAACGGTATGGTCAAAACAACATGGTCAAAACAACATGG
>NC_048589.1:35650481-35730481 GCF_013265735.2 Oncorhynchus mykiss
GGGTCTGTAAAGCAGATATCAATGACCTGCCACTGGCTCTGTAAAGCAGGTATCAATGACCTGCCACTGGGTCTGTAAAGTAGGTATCAATGACCTGCCACTGGGTCTGTAAAGCAGGTATCAATGACCTGCCACTGGGTCTGTAAAGCAGGTATCAATGACCTGCCACTGGGTCTGTAAAGTAGGTATCAATGACCTGCCACTGGCTCTGTAAAGCAGGTATCAGTGACCTGCCACTGGGTCTGTAAAGTAGGTATCAATGACCTGCCACTGGGTCTGTAAAGCAGGTATCAATGACCTGCCACTGGGTCTGTAAAGCAGATATCAATGACCTGCCACTGGGTCTGTAAAGTAGGTATCAATGACCTGCCACTGGCTCTGTAAAGCAGGTATCAATGACCTGCCACTGGCTCTGTAAAGCAGGTATCAATGACCTGCCACTGGCTCTGTAAAGCAGGTATCAATGACCTGCCACTGGCTCTGTAAAGCAGGTATCAATGACCTGCCACTGGGTCTGTAAAGCAGGTATCAATGACCTGCCACTGGCTCTGTAAAGTAGGTATCAATGACCTGCCACTGGCTCTGTAAAGCAGGTATCAATGACCTGCCACTGGCTCTGTAAAGTAGGTATCAATGACCTGCCACTGGCTCTGTAAAGCAGGTATCAATGACCTGCCACTGGCTCTGTAAAGCAGGTATCAATGACCTGCCACTGGCTCTGTAAAGCAGGTATCAATGACCTGCCACTGGCTCTGTAAAGCAGGTATCAATGACCTGCCACTGGCTCTGTAAAGTAGGTATCAATGACCTGCCACTGGGTCTGTAAAGCAGGTATCAATGACCTGCCACTGGCTCTGTAAAGTAGGTATCAATGACCTGCCACTGGGTCTGTAAAGTAGGTATCAATGACCTGCCACTGGCTCTGTAAAGCAGGTATCAATGACCTGCCACTGGCTCTGTAAAGCAGGTATCAATGACCTGCCACTGGCTCTGTAAAGCAGGTATCAATATCCCACAGGAACTTTATCCCACATCAAGTAACTCATGCGAGCAGTAAAATCAGATTAAAAAAACAGATAAAACTACACCTTAAGGAACAATGCGGACTGTAAAGAGACGCACACACACATGCTAACACACTCTCCTCCTTTCGGAAAAGCTGACCATGACTCCATTTTGCTGATCCCTGCCTACAGACAGAAACTAAAACAAGAAGCTCCCACGTTGAGGTTTGTCCCAGGCAGACTAAAATTACTTTTTGGCCCGCTTTGAGGACAATACAGTGCCACTGACACGGCCTGCAACGAAAACATGCGGACTCTCCTTCACTGCAGCCGAGGTTGCAGCCGAGGTGAGTAAAACATTTAAACGTGTTAACCCTCGCAAGGCTGCAGGCGCCCTCAGAGCATGCGCAGACCAGCTGGCCGGTGTGTTTACGGACATATTCAATCAATCCCTATACCAGTCTGCTGTTACCACATGCTTCAAGAGGGCCACCATTGTTCCTGTTCCCAAGAAAGCTAAGGTAACTGAGCTAAACGACTACCGCCCCGTAGCACTCACTTCCGTCATCATGAAGTGCTTTGAGAGACTAGTCAAGGACCATATCACCTCCACCCTACCTGACACCCTAGACCCACTCCAATTTGCTTACCGCCCAAATAGGTCCACAGACGATGCAATCTCAACCACACTGCACACTGCCCTAACCCATCTGGACAAGAGGAATACCTATGTGAGAATGCTGTTCATCGACGACAGCTCGGCATTCAACACCATAGTACCCTCCAAGCTCGTCATCAAGCTCGAGACCCTGGGTCTCGACCCCGCCCTGTGCAACTGGGTACTGGACTTCCTGACGGGCCGCCCCCAGGTGGTGAGGGTAGGCAACAACATCTCCACCCCGCTGATCCTCAACACTGGGGCCCCACAAGGGTGCGTTCTGAGCCCTCTCCTGTACTCCCTGTTCACCCACGACTGCGTGGCCACGCACGCCTCCAACTCAATCATCAAGTTTGCGGACGACACAACAGTGGTAGGCTTGATTACCAACAACGACGAGACGGCCTACAGGGAGGAGGTGAGGGCCCTCGGAGTGTGGTGTCAGGAAAATAGCCTCACACTCAACGTCAACAAAACTAAGGAGATGATTGTGGACTTCATGAAACAGCAGAGGGGACACCCCCCTATCCACATCGATGGAACAGTAGAAGAGAGGGTAGTAAGTTTTAAGTTCCTCGGCATACACATCACAGACAAACTGAATTGGTCCACTCACACAGACAGCATTGTGAAGAAGGCGCAGCAGCGCCTCTTCAACCTCAGGAGGCTGAAGAAATTCGGCTTGTCACCAAAAGCACTCACAAACTTCTACAGATGCACAATCGAGAGCATCCTGGCGGGCTGTATCACCACCGCCTGGTACGGCAACTGCTCCGCCCACAACCGTAAGGCTCTCCAGAGGGTAGTGAGGTCTGCACAACGCATCACCGGGGGCAAACTACCTGCCCTCCAGGACACCTACACCACCCGATGTTACAGGAAGGCCATAAAGATCATCAAGGACAACAACCACCCGAGCCACTGCCTGTTCACCCCGCTATCATCCAGAAGGCGAGGTCAGTACAGGTGCATCAAAGCTGGGACCGAGAGACTGAAAAACAGCTTCTATCTCAAGGCCATCAGACTGTTAAACAGCCACCACTAACATTGAGTGGCTGCTGCCAACACACTGACTCAACTCCAGCCACTTTAATAATGGGAATTGATGGGAAATTACAGTGCCTTGCGAAAGTATTCGGCCCCCTTGAACTTTGCGACCTTTTGCCACATTTCAGGCTTCAAACATAAAGATATAAAACTGTATTTTTTTGTGAAGAATCAACAACAAGTGGGACACAATCATGAAGTGGAACGACATTTATTGGATATTTCAAACTTTTTTAACAAATCAAAAACTGAAAAATTGGGCTTGCAAAATTATTCAGCCCCCTTAAGTTAATACTTTGTAGCGCCACCTTTTGCTGCGATTACAGCTGTAAGTCGCTTGGGGTATGTCTCTATCAGTTTTGCACATTGAGAGACTGAATTTTTTCCCATTCCTCCTTGCAAAACAGCTCGAGCTCAGTGAGGTTGGATGGAGAGCATTTGTGAACAGCAGTTTTCAGTTCTTTCCACAGATTCTCGATTGGATTCAGGTCTGGACTTTGACTTGGCCATTCTAACACCTGGATATGTTTATTTTTGAACTATTCCATTGTAGATTTTGCTTTATATTTTGGATCATTGTCTTGTTGGAAGACAAATCTCCGTCCCAGTCTCAGGTCTTTTGCAGACTCCATCAGGTTTTCTTACAGAATGGTCCTGTATTTGGCTCCATCCATCTTCCCATCAATTTTAACCATCTTCCCTGTCCCTGCTGAAGAAAAGCAGGCCCAAACCATGATGCTGCCACCACCATGTTTGACAGTGGGGATGGTGTGTTCAGCTGTGTTGCTTTTACGCCAAACATAACGTTTTGCATTGTTGCCAGAAAGTTCAATTTTGGTTTCATCTGACCAGAGCACCTTCTTCCACATGTTTTGTGTATCTCCCAGGTGGCTTGTGGCAAACTTTAAATTACACTTTTTATGGATATCTTTAAGAAATGGCTTTCTTCTTGCCACTCTTCCATAAAGGCCAGATTTGTGCAATATACGACTGATTGTTGTCCTATGGACAGAGTCTCCCACCTCAGCTGTAGATCTCTGCAGTTCATCCAGAGTGATCATGGGCCTCTTGGCTGCATCTCTGATCAGTCTTCTCCTTGTATGAGCTGAAAGTTTAGAGGGACGGCCACGTCTTGGTAGATTTGCAGTGGTCTGATACTCCTTCCATTTCAATATTATCGCTTGCACAGTGCTCCTTGGGATGTTTAAAGCTTGGGAAATCTTTGTGTATCCAAATCCGGCTTTAAACTTCTTTACAACAGTATCTCGGACCTGCCTGGTGTGTTCCTTGTTCTTCATGATGCTCTCTGCGCTTTTAACGGACCTCTGAGACTATCACGGTGCAGGTGCATTTATACGAAGACTTGATTACACACAGGTGGATTGTATTTATCATCATTAGTCATTTAGGTCAACATTGGATCATTCAGAGATCCTCACTGAACTTCTGGAGAGAGTTTGCTGCACTGAAAGTAAAGGGGCTGAATAATTTTGCACGCCCAATTTTTCAGTTTTTGATTTGTTAAAAAAGTTAGAAATATCCAATAAATGTCATTCCACTTCATGATTGTGTCCCACTTGTTGTTGATTCTTCACAAAAAAATACAGTTTTATATCTTTATGTTTGAAGCCTGAAATGTGGCAAAAGGTCGCAAAGTTCAAGGGGGCCGAATACTTTCGCATGGCACTGTATGTAAAATATATCACTTGCCACTTTAAACAATGCTACCTAATATAATGTTTACATACCCTACATTATTCATCTCATATGTATACGTATATACTGTACTCTATATCACTACTGCATCCTTATGTAATACATGTATCACTAGCCACTTTAACTATGCCACTTTGTTTACATACTCATCTCATATGTATATACTGTACTTAATACCATCTACTGTATCTTGCCTATGCTGCTCTGTACCATCACTCATCCATATATCTTTATGTACATATTCTTTATCCCCTTACACTCTGTATAAGACAGTAGTTTTGGAATTGTTAGTTAGATTACTTGTTATTACTGCATTGTCGGAACTAGAAGCACAAGCATTTCGCTACACTCGCATTAACATCTGCTAACCATGTGTATGTGACAAATAAAATTTGATTTGATTTACACTCATGTACATGTTTATATTGTTGTGTGGTTGTATTCTAAATGCTGTATTGTAGATATAGGGTGGTGTAATAATTTTATATGATGTACTGTTTTACTACCTGTTTTTGTTAGTTTTTTATGTGATGTTCCTTCATGTGTTTGGACCCCAGGAAGAGTAGCTGCTGATGGGGATCCATAATAAATACAAATACCTATGAAAGGGGGGCTGAACTCAGTGATTTTGCCTCGGTATTACATCTCATTAAGAAAAACACAATTTGCGTCTTGGGGGTGTGGTTTTATGTGAGTGTGTTATGTTTGCTATTCTTACCCTGACAGTTATGGTTGTTTGTTCCTCTTCCCTCACCATAGTTGAGTTATCCCAAAGAGCCTGGGCCACTGTACTGTACATTTGGCTAAAGGAATGACAGTTGTGTTTGTGGAAGCTAACGTTAGTTCAGTAATGTGAGGATGTTTGAGTTGGGGAAAGAAAACAAACCAAATAAAATCAAATTGTATTTGTCACATGCTTCGTAAACAATAGGTGTAGACTAACAGTGAAATGCTTACTTACGGGTCCTTCCCAACAATGCAGAGACAAGGAAAACAATTATAACTCAAGGAATAAATACACAATGAGTGTATAACTTGGCTATATTCACAGGGTACCAGTACAGAGTCAAAGGGCAGTGGTACGAGACGTTTATAAAGAACAAGTTTTGTTCTTTCAACATAACATTGGCAATGATGTCTTGTAGTTATATCTCATTCGTTGTCTCTTGTCAGCCAAACAAGTCCAGAGGTACTGCATGCTAATGACTTAATTGGTTACTTCTGCTGTCTGTAAAGAAAGGGGCGGGCTGTAGATTGTTTATGTTGCTACGATTCTTGTATAGCTTGCAGCTGTGCAGCATTCTTTGGGCTCGGTTTCCCTAAAGCATCTTAAGGCTAAATTCATCCTTAGAACCTTTGAGTGGCATCGTTAAATCTCCTAGGTGTTTCCCAAAACCATCGCTATTAACGTTGCACTTGAAAACGCTCGTAATCTAATGCCTGCCTCAGACCACCCGTAGAACAGCTAAGTGTGTCGATCAATGCCTTTTTACCCTCCCACGTCACATTACACACAGAAGATCTCTGCTAAACATAGAATCACAAAAAGTTGACTACAAATACAAAGTTTACAATGTCTTTGCAATTGATATGAACAAGTGATGTATAAAATATGCTTTAATTGAAAACCGAGATGACTGCATTAAAATATAAATGGCTTCAGGCTTATTTCAGTCATATTGAAATCCATTTCATGTTCAAACCATTGATTTCTATTTAGCTACTTGTAGGCTAATTTGTCTCAATATATTTCATGATGTGTAGCCTAACATTTGCACAATGATGCACCAAATCCGTGATTAAGTGCATTTTTATTAGGTAAGCGTTACTAAGCGTTAATAAGCCACCTAAATATTTGCAGTCATAGGTGAAACTATCTCTCTACGAGCTGATCCTTCATCAGTATTGTGAAATAAGGATAAGGAAAGAGTTGAGTGGAGAAAGCTGATCCGAGAGCAGCATTCCCGTTCTTTCGATTCAATCAGTTTCGACACATGCTCCAATGACACACTAAGGCCGTGTAGCTTTAGTATTCTGATCATAGAGTTCTGATCATGGAATTTCGAACGAATCATGCATCTACCGTATCCACATTGTATCCGGATTCCCTATTCCCGAACTATATTCAAATGCCAGTATGCATTCTACAACAACTGATGGCAGTAGCTAACTACTGTAGCTAACTACTGTAGCTAACTAGCCAGGTAACCTCTGTAGCTAGCAAGCAACTCTATAGGGATTGCAAACAGGTTAGCATAACTCTTGTATATATATATTTTAAATTAAGGCAAAAAAACCAAAACAAATCCATGGTAAAATCACCAGGCAGGCGAAAACTCATCCCACCAAAACAGGCTGAAATTTCAGGCAGTCTTTTCAAACAGCTCTTACACTAAAAGGGCATTATCATCATTTTCACAATGTCACAGTATTATTCCAACCTCATAGTGTGGAAATATATTTTAAAAACACAGGAAAAGGGCTTTTTAACAGCTTCTACCCCCAAGCCATAAGACTCCTGAACAGTTAATCAAATGGTTACCCAGACTATTTGCATTGTCCCCCCACCCCCTCTTTTACGCTGCTCCTGCTCTCTGTTTATTATCTATGCATAGTATATAGCCTCGCTACTGTTATTTTACTGCTGCTCCTGCTCTCTGTTTATTATCTATGCATAGTATATAGCCTCGCTACTGTTATTTTACTGCTGCTCCTGCTCTCTGTTTATTATCTATGCATAGTATATAGCCTCGCTACTGTTATTTTACTGCTGCTCCTGCTCTCTGTTTATTATCTATGCATAGTATATAGCCTTGCTACTGTTATTTTACTGCTGCTCCTGCTCTCTGTTTATTATCTATGCATAGTATATAGCCTTGCTACTGTTATTTTACTGCTGCTCCTGCTCTCTGTTTATTATCTATGCATAGTATATAGCCTTGCTACTGTTATTTTACTGCTGCTCCTGCTCTCTGTTTATTATCTATGCATAGTATATAGCCTTGCTACTGTTATTTTACTGCTGCTCCTGCTCTCTGTTTATTATCTATGCATAGTAAATAGCCTTGCTACTGTTATTTTACTGCTGCTCCTGCTCTCTGTTTATTATCTATGCATAGTAAATAGCCTTGCTACTGTTATTTTACTGCTGCTCCTGCTCTCTGTTTATTATCTATGCATAGTAAATAGCCTTGCTACTGTTATTTTACTGCTGCTATTTAATTATTGACATTTGTTTTTACTTAACACTTATTTTTCTTCAAATATGAATAGTTGGTTAATGGCTTGTAAAGTAAGCTTTTCACCTGTTGTATTCGGCGCATGTGACAAATACAATTTGATTTGATATGATTTGATTTGAAATGAGTTTTTTGACTGCACTGGGCCTAATATTGCCTAATGTCTTGATATTCTGTTACAAAAAAACCTACATATCATCAAGATATTTTCTTATTTCTCTCCCTCATGAGGAGGGAGGATAATGAAAGTAATGCCAGACCTACCAATTAGTTATAGTATTTTTACTGATAACAATTTTGTTTATGATTTATTAAGTGATTAAAAGGTGTCATTTTGATACAAAATCCCTAACAGAATGACCAAAAAATAAGTAACAGAATGACTGGAATTGAATTTAAATTTAAATTTGCTAAAATGGGATATGATAGTAGTCACAAACCACAGTTGGGTCAACTGTTACTTTCCTCCCTTCCAATGGAATACTGTTACTGTATGTTCTGTGTGTTCAGCTCATAACTGTTACTGTATGTTCTGTGTGTTCAGCTCATAACTGTTACTGTATGTTCTGTGTGTTCAGCTCATAACTGTTACTGTGTGTTCTGTGTGTTCAGCTCATAACTGTTACTGTATGTTCTGTGTGTTCAGCTCATAACTGTTACTGTATGTTCTGTGTGTTCAGCTCATAACTGTTACTGTATGTTCTGTGTGTTCAGCTCATAACTGTTTCTGTATGTTCTGTGTGTTCAGCTCATAACTGTTACTGTATGTTCTGTGTGTTCAGCTCATAACTGTTACTGTATGTTCTGTGTGTTCAGCTCATAACTGTTACTGTATGTTCTGTGTGTTCAGCTCATAACTGTTACTGTATGTTCTGTGTGTTCAGCTCATAACTGTTACTGTATGTTCTGTGTGTTCAGCTCATAACTGTTACTGTATGTTCTGTGTGTTCAGCTCATAACTGTTACTGTATGTTCTGTGTGTTCAGCTCATAACTGTTACTGTATGTTCTGTGTGTTCAGCTCATAACTGTTACTGTATGTTCTGTGTGTTCAGCTCATAACTGTTTCTGTATGTTCTGTGTGTTCAGCTCATAACTGTTACTGTATGTTCTGTGTGTTCAGCTCATAACTGTTACTGTATGTTCTGTGTGTTCAGCTCATAACTGTTACTGTATGTTCTGTGTGTTCAGCTCATAACTGTTACTGTATGTTCTGTGTGTTCAGCTCATAACTGTTACTGTATGTTCTGTGTGTTCAGCTCATAACTGTTACTGTATGTTCTGTGTGTTCAGCTCATAACTGTTACTGTGTGTTCTGTGTGTTCAGCTCATAACTGTTACTGTATGTTCTGTGTGTTCAGCTCATAACTGTTACTGTGTGTTCTGTGTGTTCAGCTCATAACTGTTACTGTATGTTCTGTGTGTTCAGCTCATAACTGTTATTGTATGTTATGTGTGTTCAGCTCATAACTGTTACTGTATGTTCTGTGTGTTCAGCTCATAACTGTTACTGTATGTTCTGTGTGTTCAGCTCATAACTGTTTCTGTATGTTCTGTGTGTTCAGCTCATAACTGTTACTGTATGTTCTGTGTGTTCAGCTCATAACTGTTACTGTATGTTCTGTGTGTTCAGCTCATAACTGTTACTGTGTGTTCTGTGTGTTCAGCTCATAACTGTTACTGTATGTTCTGTGTGTTCAGCTCATAACTGTTATTGTATGTTATGTGTGTTCAGCTCATAACTGTTACTGTATGTTCTGTGTGTTCAGCTCATAACTGTTACTGTATGTTCTGTGTGTTCAGCTCATAACTGTTACTGTATGTTCTGTGTGTTCAGCTCATAACTGTTACTGTATGTTCTGTGTGTTCAGCTCATAACTGTTACTGTATGTTCTGTGTGTTCACACAGCACCGGAGCTGCATCTATAACACACAGCACCGGAGCTTCCTATCTAACACACAGCACCAGAGCTGTCTCTCTCTAACACACAGCACCAGAGCTGCCTCTCTAACACACAGCACCAGAGCTGTCTCTCTCTAACACACAGCAGCAGAGCTGTCTCTCTCTAACACACAGCACCAGACTCTCTCCTGACACACAGCACCAGAGCTGTCTCTCTCTAACACACAGCACCAGACTCTCTCCTGACACACAGCACCAGAGCTGCCTCTCTATAACACACAGCACCAGACTCTCTCTCTAACACACAGCACCAGACTCTCTCCTGACACACAGCACCAGAGCTGTCTCTCTCTAACACACAGCACCAGACTCTCTCCTGACACACAGCACCAGAGCTGTCTCTCTCTAACACACAGCACCAGACTCTCTCTCTAACACACAGCACCAGACTCTCTCCTGACACACAGCACCAGAGCTGTCTCTCTCTAACACACAGCACCAGACTCTCTCCTGACACACAGCACCAGAGCTGCCTCTCTATAACACACAGCACCAGACTCTCTCTCTAACACACAGCACCAGACTCTCTCCTGACACACAGCACCAGAGCTGTCTCTCTCTAACACACAGCACCAGACTCTCTCCTGACACACAGCACCAGAGCTGTCTCTCTCTAACACACAGCACCAGACTCTCTCTCTAACACACAGCACCAGACTCTCTCCTGACACACAGCACCAGAGCTGTCTCTCTCTAACACACAGCACCAGACTCTCTCCTGACACACAGCACCAGAGCTGTCTCTCTCTAACACACAGCACCAGACTCTCTCCTGACACACAGCACCAGAGCTGTCTCTCTATAACACACAGCACCAGACTCTCTCCTGACACACAGCACCAGAGCTGCCTCTCTATAACACACAGCACCGGAGCTGCCTCTTTAGCACACACCACTGGAGCTAAATAAAAGCAGATGGAGTAAAGTTTACAGAAATCAGAACGTTATTTTCCTGTTTCCATTCTACACTTGGGTGATCAAGCTTTGAAGTCAACCAATAAATGTCTCCGGGAGAAACGATAGCATCTCCCCAAGCAACAGAATGAAAGTGAGGGGGTAGGAAGGAGGAGGAAGAGGAGGAAGATGATGAGGAGGAAGGGGAGGAACATGAGGAGGAGGAAGTGGAGGAAGGGGAGGAAGAGAGGAGGAAGTGAAGGAAGGGGAGGAAGGGAGGAGGAGGGGATTAACGGGAGGAAGGGGAGGAGGAAGAAGGGGAGGAGGAAGAGGTGTGTGAAGAGCAAAGGGGATCAAGTTTATTCTGTTTTCAGATGATTTCAGGTTAAATCTTCTGTATGAATTCATCCGTAGAACAGTCGGAGTGCAGTGCAACTTAGAAGTATCCCCTGGTACAGATGGAACCAGGATGGAACACAGGTCTCTATAGTTATAAACTGTGTTGAAGTTGTTCTGATGTGGGTTTGATAGTTAACACACATAGTCTTATAACCTTACCACAGGCAGTGGTTGAGACAGCACAGCAGTGAGCCTATAGCTTACATCACGACCCTGTTAGTTATAGTCTACACAACCACTTTTATCATATACTTTTATTCTATATGAGTAATGTGGCAGGCATTTATCAGCATTGGTGAGACGCACGGTTTCTCATAGGGTTCTGGTTAGCCTTAGCTACCATCGACTTAGCTACTATCGCCTTAGCTACTATCGCCTTAGCTACAATCGCTTCTACATAGAACTGTTGTCATCCTATATAAACTAGTCCAAGGCAATATGAAGAGTAGAGTCAGAGTCATCTCACTTTCCATAAAGTAGCAAAATGGATTAGAATATACTTCAGACTTTAGATGCAAAACACATTTAAAAGTTCCATCATATTAGAATGCATTTAGACTTGCAATGACAGGCCACACTTGTTTCTGATTTAGTTGTGCAAATCACCCGTATTGCTTTGAATTATGAGAGCCAAGAGTATAACCAATAGCATTCTGCTCTGAGAGCTCTGCTGTGTACACTGTGTCTGCTCACCCCTGGTTGAACAGTAATGCAGGGTGGCATATGAATCACTCACACAATGCTTCTTTGCATCCCACCGCTACACACAAACACACACACACACACAGACCCCACCACTACAGAGCCCACCGCTACACACAAACACACACAACTACACACACACACACAGACCCCACGACTACAGACCCCACTACTACACACACACACACCCCACCACTACACACACACACCCCACCACTACACACACACCCCACCACTACAGACCCCACCGCTACACACACCCCACCACTACACACAAACACACATAACTACACACACACACAGACCCCACCACTACAGGCCCCACCGCTACACACACACACACACACACACACACACACACACACACCCCACCACTACACACACCCCACCACTACACACACACACACACCCCACCACTACACACACACACACACCCCACCAGGACACACACACACACACCCCACCAGTACACACACACACACCCCACCGCTACACACACCTCACCACTACACACACACACAACCCACCACTACACACACACACACCCCATCACTACACACACACACAACCCACCAATACACACACACACACACACACACCCCAGCAGACAGGACCTCCTTCACAGGATATTCCTGTTTCTGCTTCGTTCCAGTTTCCTGCGCTCTCATCCTCCAGGCTTAGCAGACAGGGTGTGTGTGCGTGCTTGTGTGTTTTTGTGTACACGGTGGTCTTGTCATCCTTCGGGCTTAGCAGACATATGCATTCCACGTGAAGTATAATTCATTAAAGAATGATGTTGATTTCCTTAATTTGATCATCGACAGTGCAGGAAAGGCGGAGTTGTAGTGTTTGGCAGGGTTTGATACTGGGATATGGAATGACAGTACTATAGTACAGTATACTGCCAACCATGTACAGACAGTACAGAGTTCAACACAAAACAGGATGAAGTCTCTTTGTCATGTCTGAATGGAGCTAGACCAGGACTCTCCAACTCTGTTCCTGGAGAGCTATCCCCTCCTGTAGGTTTTCACTCCAGCCCTGTTCCAGGAGAGCTACCCTCCTGTAGGTTTTCACTCCAGCCCTGTTCCTGGAGAGCTACCCTCCTGTAGGTTTTCACTCCAGCCCTGTTCCTGGAGAGCTACCCTCCTGTAGGTTTTCATTCCAACCCTGTTCCTTGAGAGCTATCCCCTAATGTAATTAGGGTTGGAGTGAAAACCGACCGGACGGTAGCTCTCCAGGAACAGGATAGGAGAGTTGTGACTAGACTTTCATGTCTGGTGATCACTGAAAACCTTCTGAGTGAGGAGCCTTGGGAGCTCAGTTAGGTTTTCCACTGAGTCAGGGATCAAGTGGTTTAAAAAAAACAGTTGGGTAAATACAGTGAGTGCTGTGGGTAAATAGGTTTGTAGCATTTGGGATGGAAAAACTGCAGTAAAACTTAAAGTAATAGCCCAGTTGCTTATTTGCTTAAATCACTGAACACAACAGACGCTTATTAGAGACAGGCTTATATTTGATCCAGGCGTCTATGTCCTTCCTTTGCTAATTTGCATAGTTAATTGTTTAATTCCAGCATTCACTTCCAGCATTTGAATACATTTCTTAATTTCCTGCACTAATGTGTTATCATTTACATACTATGTCACGTTTGTTTTGTCTTAGTACCAGTATGCCTCGATAAAAATATTTTAATAAACATTTCCTTGACAGAAAAATTATTCTCCTCTTTGACTGTGCATTTTCGGCAGTTCTTACTTTCGTCTCTAGAGGGCGACCTGCCGATTTCTGGGGTCTGAACTCCCAAAGTTATTGACTGTTTTTTGTGCTTGCCAGCTAGCTAGCAGCTCTAAGTGGTTAGCTGCCAATGGCTATCAGTTTCTTACTGGTAATACAAACTGATGGTTGCCATAATTATTTTGAGTCATTACTGAATTATTTAATGTAACATATCAAACATTAAACCTTGTATACAATTCACGGTAACCTCGTAAACAATTCATTTTAACAATTAATTTTATTTTCTGAAATGTGTGCCATTGCCTGGCTATTACAAGGGACAGGAGGCTCAGCGTTAAATGAAAGTTAAGGTATTCATAAAGTTAAAAAGGTCAACTGAGTTTACTTGTTGTCCCTTCATTACATCGCTCACTGGTTGCCCTTTTCTTGTGGCAACAGGTCACAAATCTTGCTGCTGTGATGAGGTATTTCACCCAGTAGATATGGGAGTTTTTCAAAATTGGGTTTGTTTTCAAATTCTTTGTGGATCTGTGTCTCTAAAAAAAAAACATGTGTTTTTAATATGGTCATACATTGGGCAGGAGGTTAGGAAGTGCAGCTCAGTTTCCACCTCATTTTGTTGGCAGTGTGCACATAGCCTGTCTTCTCTTGAGAGCCAGGTCTGCCTATGGCGACCTTTATCAATAGCAAGGCTATGCTCACTGAGTCTGTACATAGTCAAAGCTTTCCTTAAGTATAGGTCAGTCACAGTGGTCAGGTATTCTGCCACTGTGTACTCTCTGTTTAGGGCCAAATGGCATTCTAGTTTACTTTGCTTTTTTGTTAATTCTTTCCAATGTGTCAAGTAATTATCTTTTTGTTTTCTCATGATTTGGTTGGGTCTAATTGTGTTGCTGTCCTGGGACTCTGTGGGTGTGTTTGTGAACAGAGCCCCAGGACCAGCTTGCTTAAGGGACTCTTCTCCAGGTTCATCTCTCTGTAGGTGATGGCTTTGTTATGGAAAGTTGTCTCTCTCTCTTCCTCTCTTTCTCTATTCCTCTCTTTCTGTATCTCTCGCTCTGTATCTCTCTATCTATATCTATCTTATCTGTGTCTCTCTCTCTCTCACCCTCTCTCACTTGCTCACTAACACTCTGAATTCAATTTCAATTTAAGGGCTTTATTGGCATGGGAAACATGTGTTAACATTGCCAAAGCAAGTGAAGTAGATAACAAAAGTGAAATAAACAAAAATAACATTAAACATTACACTCACAAAAGGGGACATGTGCAGGTTGATTGGTCTGTCAGACACTGTCCCTCATCTTATGGCAGGCAGCAATGTAGTGCGCTGCCAACACACAGCTCTCTGCATCCTCCCCCAACAGGACAGGTAGCCTATTCTCACCAGAGAGGTATTTGAAACCTTGGATTAAGGGTTTAAAATTTGGGGAAATTACACTATTTTTTACACATTGTCAGGAAATGCAGCTCTGTCTCGGGTTCTGCTGTGGTGCATTGGTTGGAGTCAGGTGTTCATGGGTCTACCCTTCTCAATGCAAGGCTGTGTTCACTGAGCCTGTACTTTGTCAAGGTTTTGATGATAACCATGGTCAAATAGTTTTCCATTGTATACTGTGGATTTAGGGTCAGATAGCACTGCATTTTGCTTTGTGCTTGTGTTTCCCAATATGTAATGTAGTTTTGTTTTGACTGTGTTGTAATTTGTTTTATTCTGATTGATTTGATGTTCTGGTCCTGAGGCTTTAGTGTGTTAGGAGAACAGGTTTGTGAACTCATCATTAGAACCAGCTGGATGAGGGGACTCTTTTCTTTGCTCAGTTCTTGGCATTGCAGGGCTTGGTAATGATATGAGTGGGGGTGGCCTGGTAGGTTTTCTCTTGAATCATTTTCAAAGCACAGAAGCTCTGAGAGAGAGAGTGGGATGTCTAGCTATATTACACTGTGTGGGATGGCTAGCTATACTACACTGTGTGGGATGGCTAGCTATACTACACTGTGTGGGATGGCTAGCTATACTACACTGTGTGGGATGGAATGAGACAGTAGAAGAGAGTGGGATAGCTAGCTATACTACACTGTGTGGGTGGCTAGCTATACTACACTGTGTGGGATGGGATGAGACAGTAGAAGAAAGAGAGGGATGGCTAGCTATACTACACTGTGTGGGATGGGATGAGACAGTGGAAGCGAGAGAGGGATGGCTAGCTATACTACACTGTGTGGGATGGGATGAGACAGTGGAAGCGAGAGAGTGGGATGGCTACCTATACTACACTGTGTGGGATGGCTAGCTATACTACACTGTGTGGGATGGAATGAGACAGTAGAAGAGAGTGGGATAGCTAGCTATACTACACTGTGTGGGATGGGATGAGACAGTGGAAGAAAGAGAGGGATGGCTAGCTATACTACACTGTGTGGGATGGGATGAGACAGTGGAAGCGAGAGAGTGGGATGGCTAGCTATACTACACTGTGTGGGATGTCTAGCTATACTACACTGTGTGGGATGGGATGAGACAGTAGAAGAGAGAGAGTGGGATGGCTAGCTATACTACACTGTGTGGGATGTCTAGCTATACTACACTGTGTGGGATGGGATGAGACAGTAGAAGAGAGAGAGTGGGATGGCTAGCTATACTACACTGTGTGGGATGGCTAGCTATACTGCACTGTGTGGGATGTCTAGCTATACTACACTGTGTGGGATGGGATGAGACATGGAAGAGAGAGAGTGGGATGGCTAGCTATGCTACACTGTGTGGGATGGCTTGCTATACCAGCATCTAAAATGTGAGATTTGGGTTTTCATAAAATCAATCAATGGCCCGCCCCTGTGAAGGGACATTTCAAACACGTCCTCCTCTCCCTTCCTATATAAGCCCTTGACGACAATGTAACCTCCTGTTCCAAGGACGTGAGGACGACGGTCCTATGTCAGAATGGTTCAGATAATAACTACAGAACGAAGCCAACATCAGCGTGAGCTTTGGTGGCGAATGGTATGAACTTTGAACTCTTATTCATTACATAAGTGATACCTCCTAGCCGTTGAGTTAGCAACAGCAGTTGCAAACGCAGGTTAGGAAGGAACAGACAGAGTATCCCGTCTACCACACAATGATGTTACTACAACGTATCCAATCTACCACCAGAGACATTCTTCAAAGGACTCGGTTTGGCAACACGGCCTTCCATCTACCACCAACCTATCGAAGCGCAGCTCAGAGTAAATATTTATTGCATTTTCCTTTTCCAAATGGGCGGTAATTTAGAATGCATAAGATACTGTATTTACTATAGCACAGCTTCTTCCCTTTGTTCCTCAGTCTTCCCGCTCTTTCACTCAAACCCAGCCCCTATTCTTTTGTGTAACCAGCTGTCATATCTGTTCCGCCCGCCAGGGACGTTTTCCTTTATGACGTAATTTGTAATCAAGTTATGATTTAATTATGTGTATGTGTAATTCTGTGTGATTAGTTAGGTAGTTAGTAAATAAATAATTAAACCCAATTTTGTATTGCTGATTCAAATTGTTTGCCAGGGTTCGTGCAGATAACCAAGAATTTACAACTTTCAGATGAGACTGAATTAAGATGACGATTAATATTGACTGCTATTGATGTAAAATATTATTAGGTCTCTAAGAGTTTATTCGGAAGATAACAGCTCTATAAATATTATTTTGTAGTGCCCGACTCTCTAGTTAATTACATTTACATGATTAGCTCAATCAGGTAATATTAATTACAGAGAAATTATTTTATAGAATAGCATGTCATATAATTTAATCAGGCATAGTCAAAGACAGGACACTACATAGTAGGCCTGCTGTATGTGATGAAAGTACGAAAGAACGAGATGGAGAGAGAGAGAAAGAGAGGGAGAGAGAGTAAAATACAATGGGGAAAGGATGTATTTCTTTGCTAACAAGGCTGAAGCCTTGGTGTTATTATTTCTTTCACCTTTATTTAACCAGGTAGACTAGTTGAGAACACCTTTATTTAACCAGGTAGGCAAGTTGAGAACACCTTTATTTAACCAGGTAGACTAGTTGAGAACAAGTTCTCATTTACAATTGAGACCTGCCCAAGATAAAGCAAAGCAGTTCGACACATACAACAACACGGAGTTACACATGGAGTAAAACAAACAGACAGTCAATAATACAGTAGAAAAATAAGTCCATATACAATGTGAGCAAGTGAGGTGAGATAAGGGAGGTAAAGGCAAAAAAATGCCATGGTGGCAAAGTAAATACAATATAGCAAGTAAAACACTGGAATGGTAGATTTGCAGTGGAAGAATGTGCAAAGTAAAGATAGAAATAATGGGGTGCAAAGGAGCAAAATAAATAAATAATACAGTAGGGAAAGAGGTAGTTGTTTGGGCTAAATTATAGATGGGCTATGTACAGGTGCAGTAATCTGTGAACTGCTCTGACAGCTGGTGCTTAAAGCTGGTGAGGGAGATAAGTGTTTTCCAGTTTCAGAGTTTTTGTAGTTCATTCCAGTCATTGGCAGCAGAGAACTGGAAGGAGAGGCGGCCAAAGGAAGAATTGGTTTTGGGGGTGACCAGAGAGATATACCTGCTGGAGCGCGTGCTACAGGTGGGTGCTGCTATGGTGACCAGCGAGCTGAGATAAGGGGGGACTTTACCTAGCAGGGTCTTGTAGATAACCTGGAGCCAGTGGGTTTGACGACCAGTATGAAGCAAGGGCCAGCCAACGAGAGCGTACAGGTCGCAGTGGTGGGTAGTATATGGGGCTTTGGTGACAAAACGGATGGCACTGTGATAGACTGCATCCGAATTTATTGAGTAGGGTATTGGAGGCTATTTGGTAAATGACATTGTCGAAGTCAAGGATCGGTAGGATGGTCAGTTTTACAAGGGTATGTTTGGCAGCATAAGTGAAGGATGTTTTGGATTGGAGATGTTTGATGTGAGTCTGGAAGGAGAGTTTACAGTCTCACCAGAGACCTAGGTATTTGTAGTTGTCCACATATTCTAAGTCAGAACCATCCAGAGTAGTGATGTTGGACAGGCGGGCAAGTGCAGGCAGCGATCGGTTGAAGATCATGCATTTAGTTTTACTTGTATTTAAGAGCAATTGGAGGCCACAGAAGGAGAGTTGTGTGGCATTGAAGCTTGCCTGGAGGGTTGTTAACACAGTGTCCAAAGAAGGGCCAGAAGTATACAGAATGGTGTCGTCTGCGTAGAGGTGGATCAGAGATTCACCAGCAGCAAGAGCGACATCATTGATGTATACAGAGAAGAGAGTCGGTCCAAGAATTGAACCCTGTGGCACCCCCATAGAGACTGCCAGAGGCCCGGACAACAGACCCTTCGATTTGACACACTGAACTCTATCAGAGAAGTAGTTGTTGAACCAGGCGAGGCAATCATTTGAGAAACCAACGCTGTCGAGTCTGCCGATGAGGATGTGGTGATTGACAGAGTCGAAAGCCTTGGCCAGGTCAATGAATACGGCTGCACAGTATTGTTTCTTATCGATGGCGGTTAAGATACCGTTTAGGACCTTGAGCGTGGCTGAGGTGCACCCATGACCAGCTCTGAAACCAGATTGCATAGCGGAGAAGGTATGGTTGGATTCGAAATGGTCGGTAATCTGTTTGTTGACTTGGCTTTCGAAGACCTTAGAAAGGCAGGGTAGATAGATATAGGTCTGTAGCAGTTTGGGTCAAGAGTGTCCCCCCCCCTTTGAAGAGGGGGATGACCGCAGCTGCTTTCCAATCTTTGGGAATCTCAGATGACACGAGAGGTTGAACAGGCTAGTATTAGGGATGGCAACAATTTCAGCAGATCATTTTAGAAAGAAAGGGTGCAGATTGTCTAGCCCGGCTGATTTGTAGGGGTCCAGATTTTGCAGCTCTTTCAGAACATCAGCTGACTGGATTTGCGAGAAGAAGAAATGGGGAAGGCTTGGGTGAGTTGCTGTGGGGCGTGCAGTGCTGTTGTCCGGGGTAGGGGTAGCCAGGTGGAAAGCATGGCCAGCCATAGAAAAATGCTTATTGAAATTCTCAATTATAGTGGATTTATCGGTGGTGACAGGAAACACTATCTTCAGTGCAGTGGGCAGCTGGGAGGATGTGTTCTTGTTCTCCATGGACTTTACAGTGTCCCAGAACTTTTTTGAGTTTGTGTTGCAGGAATTTCTGCTTGAAAAAGCTAGCCTTGGCTTTTCTAACTGCCTGTGTATATTGGTTTCTAGCTTCCCTGAAAAGTTGCATATCATGGGGGCTGTTCGATGCTAATGCAGAACGCCATAGGATGTTTTTGTGTTTGTTAAGGGCAGTCAGGTCTGGAGAGAACCAAGGGCTATATCTGTTCCTGATTCTACATTTCTTGAATGGGGCATGCTTATTTAAGATGGTGAGGAAGGCATTTAAAAAAAAATAACCAGGCATCCTCTACTGACGGGATGAGATCAATATCCTTCCAGGATACCCCGGCCAGGTCGATTAGAAAGGCCTGCTCTCTGAAGTGTTTCAGGGAGCGTTTGACAGTGATGAGGGGAGGTCGTTTGACCGCTGACCCATTACAGATGCAGGCAATGAGGCAGTGATATCTGAGAAGGTCTTGGTTGACAACAGCAGGTGTATTTAGAGGGCAAGTTGGTTAGGATGATATCTATGAGGGTGCCCGTGTTTACGGCTTTGGGGTGGTACCTGGTAGGTTAATTGATCATTTGTGTGAGATTGAGGGCATCAAGCTTAGATTGTAGGATGGCTGGGGTGTTAGGCATGTTCCAGTTAAGGTTGCCTAGCTGCACGAGCTCTGAAGATAGATGGGGGGCAATCAGTTCACATATGGTGTCCAGAGCACAGCTGGGGGCAGAGGGTGGTCTAGAGCAGGCGGCAACGGTGAGAGACTTGTTTTTAGACAGGTGGATTTTTAAAAGTAGAAGTTCAAATTGTTTGGGTACAGACCTGGATAGTAGGACAGAACTCTGCAGGCTATCTTTGCAGTAGATTTCAACACTTACCCCTTTGGCCGTTCTATCTTGTCTGAAAATGTTGTAGTTAGGAATGGAGATTTCAGAATTTTTGGTGGTCTTCCTATGCCGGGATTCAGACACGGCTAGAACATCCGGATTGGCGGAGTGTGCTAAAGCAGTGAATAAAACAAACTTAGGGAGGTGGCTTTTAATGTTAACATTAATTGAAACCAAGGCTATTACGGTTACAGAAGTCATCAAAAGAGAGCGCTTGGGGAATAGGAGTGGAGCTAGGCACTGCAGGGCCTGGATTCACGTCTACATCACCAGAGGAACAGAGGAGGAGTAGGATAAGTGTACGGCTAAAAGCTATGAGAATTGGTCGTCTAGTTCGTCTGGAACAGAGAGTAAAAGGAGGTTTCTGGGGGCGATAAAATAGCTTCAAGGTATAATGTACAGACAAAGGTATGGTAGGATGTGAATACAGTGGAGCTAAACCTAGGTATTGAGTGATGATGAGAGAGATGTTGTCTCTAGAAACATCATTGAAACCAGGTGATGTCATCGCATGTATGGGTGTTGGAACTGAAAGGTTGGATAAGGTATAGTGAGCAGGGCTAGAGGCTCTACAGTGAAATAAGCCAATAAACACTAACCAAAACAGCAATGGACAAGGCATATTGACATTAAAGAGAGGCATGCTTAGTCGAGTGATCATAAGGGTACAGTGAGTAGTGAGGTTGGTTGGGGTCACGGCGATTCAGACAGCTAGCCGGGCCATCGGTAGCAAGCTAGCATTGTATGGGGGTCTGTTTTGAGCCACCTCGTGCGTTTCCGTCGGTAGATTAGCGGGGTTCCGTGTGGTAGAGGGTATCAATCCAATTGGCAAAATAGGTATAGTTATAGTGACCCAAGAAAAATTGTCCGATAGACCTATTCAGATAGCAGCTGATAAGACATCTAACGATTAATTGGCCGCAGATGGGAGTTCAGGTAACTCCCTCGGGCAGATATCGTCGGTAGTCCAGTCTTGAAGGCTTGGTGGGGCTCCGCATTGGGTCCGGATAGGTGATTGTAGCACAGGAGTGGCTGATGGAACTCTTCAGCTGGCTAGCTCCGGAATAATTAATGTTTGCTCCGGGATCCAATAGTCACACGGATAGCAGCTAGCTAGCTGCGAGATCCAGGTGTAAATGTCCAGAGCTTGCGGTTGAAATCTGGGGATATGGAGAGAAAAATAGGTCCGGTATGTTCTGGTCTGTGTCGCGTTGTACAAAACTGGCGATAGCTTTTAGAGCTAAAGGATAGCTGATGACCACAAACCGTGGTTAGCTGAATACTAATGTTGGCCAGTAAACTGGCTAAAAAAAACAAATCTCTGTGTCGGTGGTTTGACATCATGACCTACATTTTTCCCATTCAGAAAGTTAATTTATTGCTGTGTGTGGGGTGAAGTGGGGGACAGTGTGGGCCAGCATGTGGGGTGACGGGGGAACGAAGGAGGAACAGTGTAATGGGCAACAAGGGAAGTCACTGGGGACGATGAACCAACATGGTAATGGAGGGAGCCGGCCCCGGGTCCGGTCCGGGGCTGGCTGGGATTACCAATAGAAATGACTGACTGCAGCATTAGGCCACCAGGTACCCATGCCACCCAGCCAGACACTTTGTCCATCTCCCCCTGTCCTCCCCTGAGATGGAGTAGTTCCCTGAGAACAGTATATGTCCCTGGACGCTATCAACGCTGGGCCAGGACCTGCCCTGAGTTTGGGCCTGGTAGTGCTGTAGCAGTTTGGGGTCTTCCTGGAGGTTAGAGATGAGGAAATGGCAGTGTTGTGAAGCATCTCATTAAATCAATCACATTTATTTACAAAGCCCTTTTTACATCAGCCTAAAACCCAAAAGAGCAAGCAGTGCAGATGTAGAAGCACGGTCCTGATCTGGCCCGGGGTCAGCATGACTGTGGAGCTGGTGGTCAGCTGGTCAGAACAGGAGTGGGGTGGAAGGGTCATGACTCCTACAGGACTGGGAGGTGGTGTGTGTGTCTTGTGTGTGCTCACTCTGTGTGTGTGTGCGTGCTCACTCTGTGTGTGTGTGTGCTCACTATGTGTGTGTGTGTGTGTGTGTGTGTGTGTGTTGTGGTCTTTGGGGTCAGTGTGCTGTGTGTGTCTGGGTGGAAGCATGGGAAAACACAGAGTGAAAGATGGCTCTGGGGAACCTGAGCCAAGATGTGAAAGTTTAAATAAATATGGAGGAGCTAAAGAATGACCGTGGTGGTCTGAGTCTCGCCCACAGCTGATGTTTTCTCTTTCTGCTGCCCTTGTTTTGAGAACACATACTGTAGTGTAGTTTAGGGAAGGCTAGAGTAGTGGTGGCTAGTAGTATACTGTAGTGTAGTTTAGGGAAGGGTGGTACAGGCTAGTAGTATACTGTACTGTAGTTTAGGGATGGCTAGGGTAGTGTTGGCTAGTAGTATACTGTAGTGTAGTTTAGGGAGGGCTAGGGTAGTGGTAGCTAGTAGTGTACTGTAGTGTAGTTTAGGGAGGGCTAGGGTAGTGGTAGCTAGTAGTATACTGTAGTGTAGTTTAGGGAGGGCTAGGGTAGTGGTGGCTAGTAGTATACTGTAGTGTAGTTTAGGGAGGGCTAGGGTAGTGGTAGCTAGTAGTGTACTGTAGTGTAGTTTAGGGAGGGCTAGGGTAGTGGTGGCTAGTAGTATACTGTAGTGTAGTTTAGGGAGGGCTATGGTAGTACAGGCTAGTAGTATACTGTAGTGTAGTTTAGGGAGGGCTAGGGTAGTGGTGGCTAGTAGTGTAGTTTAGGGAGGGCTAGGGTAGTGGTAGCTAGTAGTGTACTGTAGTGTAGTTTAGGGAGGGCTAGGGTAGTGGTGGCTAGTAGCACAATGTAGTGTAGTTTAGGGAGGGCTAGGGTAGTGGTGGCTAGTAGTATACTGTAGTGGAATTTAGGGAAGGGTGGTACAGGCTAGTAGTATACTGTAGTGTAGTTTAGGGAGGGCTATGGTAGTGGTAGCTAGTAGTGTACTGTAGTGTAGTTTAGGGAGGGCTAGGGTAGTGGTAGCTAGTAGTGTAGTTTAGGGAGGGCTAGGGTAGTGGTAGCTAGTAGCACAATGTAGTGTATTTTGGTTTGCTTCTTCCTTGAACTCATTGCCTTTTAAAAGGTGCTCTACTACCTTCAAATCACCCAGTAATACTATTGTCATACTGTAATATCAACACCATTTCCTACCAGTTCAATGTTGATGCATCCAACAGCCCTTGAGCAGACCGGTAGCCTAGTGGTTAAGAGTGTTGGCCAGTAAATGAACGGTTGTTGGTTCAAATCCCAGAGATGACTATGTGAAAACTCTGCTTATGAGTCCTTGAGCAAAGCACTTAACCATAATTGTTCCTGTGAGTCGCTCTTGATAAGAGCATCTGCTAAATGACTAAAGTTTAACAAATGCGAATCATTATGGATTCAATATGTCCTGAGTTAGAGGTTAACATTAAAGATGGGTTACATTAGAGATAATCATTAAACAGCTGCAGTCCTGTTCCCAGCAGTTACAGAAACACACACACACACAATGTTCCCAGGCCAGCTACAGTACAGTAAGGCACAGCTCTAGCATAAGAAAGGAAGGCCGTCTGAATGAGTTCAGTATGAAGCCACAGACCTGCAGGCAGCCAAAAACATCATAATGCTGTATCATAATGTAAAACATTGAGGACAAATTGAATCATGTTTGGACAGATTCAGCCTTCAGACCGACCTAGACTAGGCTGCACATCTGTTTAACTGAGTATTTCCGTTCCAGAACGTTCACAAGAAAGCTGTCTACTTCACTTCATATTGTTTGTTACACATTTTGGTTCTCTTAATATACCTGATTGATATGAGGGGAGGCCTTCCTAGTGTCTAGGTCTATTCCAATAGATAGCTTGGCCAGAAAAGCAGAGCTCCATATGATCTGGGGCCTTTCCTGTATCTGGGCCTGGGCCTCCTCAGTGTTCCAGTAGAGCAGGCTGAACCCCCAGCTCTAAATCTGCTGGGTTGCTGTAAGGGGAGAAGCATGGTACAATAACACAACGTGTTCTTCGTTCACCCCAGCCTGCCGTAAAACAGGAAGAATTACAGAGTGAGAGACAGTTTAACTCGGCATCGTAAATGCGTCTGCCCTTTTCTGTCTTTCCCCTCCCTCTTTTACTCACTGTCCTCCTGTGACGCTGGTTGATTCTGCTGGGAATGCCTGGTCCAGATTAACGTGCACACTTAATGGGGTTTTTAAATCGTCACGTGTTTGTCTGTGTTCGTGTGATAGATACGTTTGCATTCATGCATTAGTGTGTGTGTGTGTGTGTGTGTGTGTGTGTGTTTGTAATATACATGTTAACATTCAAACTATATATCTGTGGCACAGAAATGCGTGAAGGAGCCAGGCTTGTGTGTGTAGGCGCATGTGCGTACATCCATGTGTGAGTGCGTGTATCCATTTGCTTGCATACGTGTGTGTGTTTTTCCAGGTTGTTTCTAGTTCCCAGGCAGACAGTGGGAGCGGTTGTGGGCCACCCCTTATACTCTCTACTCTCTAACCCAACCACAGCAGGGCAATAATCACTTAACCCAAATCAGAGGCAATCAGAGCAGTGTTCCTTTGCAGGGGGGGACAGAGGATGAGGGGGGACAGAGGAGGAGGAAGGAGGGAGGGATGGATGAAGAGATGGACAGTGAAGAGGAAGAACAACCTTCTCATCTGGCTCAACTAGGTAATGAATGGACTCTTCATAAAGGAGAGTCACAGACAACATCGTCTCCTATCAGACACTACTGAGGCTTCTTATTAGAACAAGCCTCAGCCTGGCATTCTGCTCAGTCCTTGTACATCTCTGTCTCTGTGTCTCTGCCTGTGTATCTGTGAGTCAGCGATTGCTGTGAGCTGTTGACCTGTTGTTTGTGTTCTGATGTAGGTCCTGACTGTCACTGCTGCAGGCCTATAGGAGTAGCAGGGAGACTCTCTATGACAGAGCCTGATGTCCTTTGCTTCCGCCTCCTCAGCCCTCCTCCTCAGCCCTCCTCCCCAGCCCTCCTTCTCAGCCCTCCTCCCCAGCCCCACAACGCTGCAACTCACTGACTGCTTAGTGGCCAAGCCTGCTCTTGATCAAATGGAAATTGCGGCAATATTGTATCAGGGAGAAACATGTGTGTGTTGTAGCCAAGCAGGGCCATGCAGAGTGGCCTAGATGCTTTAATGAGTCCAACCCATACAGTATCATCTGCCATTCATTTGGAAGGAAGACAAACACACTGATGAAAATCTCTCTCTCTCTCTCTCTCTCTCTCTCTCTCTCTCTCTCTCTCTCTCTCTCTCTCTCTCTCTCTCTCTCTCTCTCTCTCTCTCTCTCTCTCTCTCTCTCTCTCTCTCTCTCTCTCTCTCTCTCTCTCTCTCTCTCTCTCTCTCTCTCTCTCTCTCTCTCTCTCTCTCTCTCTCTCTCTCTCTCTCTCTCTCTCTCTCTCTCTCTCTCTCTCTCTCTCCTGATTTGTAAACATTTTGAACATTATATGTTGCATGACATATGGGCTAGATGTCAGAAATAAATCTATTGAATTGACTCTTATCTATTGTCACTGTGTAAGGGTAGGATGTGGTGTGTGTGTGGGGGGGGTTATGTAGGAGTGAGGGTGAAGAAGTGTTGGGGGGGTGAGGAGGTGTTAAAGTGAAACAGCACATAGATCAGTAAGGGAACACACTGCTCCCCTAGCTACTGAACCAGAACAACCCAAAACGTCCCTCTCAAATAACCACTAATGGAGAAAGGAACACCCCCCCCCCCCCCCCAGCCCCAGACACTTGTATCCCCCCCAGTCACTTGTATCCACCCCAGACACTTGTATCCACCCCAGACACTTGTATCCACCCCAGACACTTGTATCCACCCCAGTCACTTGTATCCAGCCCAGTCACTTGTATCCACAAGTCACTTGTATCCCAGTCACTTGTATCCACCCCAGTCACTTGTATCCACCCCAGTCACTTGTATCCACCCCAGTCACTTGTATCCACCCCAGACACTTGTATCCACCCCAGACACTTGTATCCACCCCCAGTCACTTGTATCCACCCCCAGACACTTGTATCCACCCCCAGACACTTGTATCCACCCCAGACACTTGTATCCACCCCAGACACTTGTATCCAGCCCCAGACACTTGTATCCAGCCCCAGACACTTGTATCCACCCCAGACACTTGTATCCACCCCAGACACTTGTATCCAGCCCAGTCACTTGTATCCACCCCCAGACACTTGTATCCACCCCCAGACACTTGTATCCAGCCCCAGACACTTGTATCCAGCCCCAGACACTTGTATCCAGCCCCAGACACTTGTATCCAGCCCCAGACACTTGTGTCCACCCCAGTCACTTGTATCCAGCCCAGTCACTTGTATCCAGCCCCAGACACTTGTATCCAGCCCCAGACACTTGTATCCAGCCCCAGACACTTGTATCCAGCCCCAGACACTTGTATCCAGCCCCAGACACTTGTATCCAGCCCCAGACACTTGTGTCCACCCCAGTCACTTGTATCCAGCCCCAGACACTTGTATCCAGCCCCAGACACTTGTATCCAGCCCCAGACACTTGTATCCAGCCCCAGACACTTGTATCCAGCCCCAGACACTTGTATCCAGCCCCAGACACTTGTATCCAGCCCCAGACACTTGTGTCAGGTAGAACACCAATCACAAAAAAAAATGGCGCCGGAGGAGATGGCCGCCGTTTAACGGTCTCCTAACCAATTGTGCTATTTATTATGTGGGGTTTGTTTCGCGATATTTGTAAATTATTTTGTACATAATGTTTCTGCAACCGTATCTTAATTAAGGAAGAAAAGAGCTTCTGGATATCAGGACAGCGATCACTCACCTCGGATTAGACAAAGAGCTTCTGGATATCAGGACAGCGATCACTCACCTCGGATTAGACAAAGAGCTTCTGGATATCAGGACAGCGATCACTCACCTCGGATTAGACAAAGAGCTTCTGGATATCAGGACAGCGATCACTCACCTCGGATTAGACAAAGATTTCTTCAACAACAACAACAACAACAACAAGCAGGACTCACACGATATTCTCCAAACACCCCACAGGGCAGACATCCCAATTATTCGCAAAAGGAAGCGACGCAGAGGAGGAGAGCCGGATGACTCGTCCGGACCCGCAGAAGACAACTTTGAAAGTTGCCGTTACGTCAATATTACTCGCCAATTTGCAATCATTGGTCAATAAACTAGACGAGGTGGGGGATGGTAGGGGACGCCATGTGCGACTGACGTGTTTTCCGTTTGCTCCCATGGTATTCTTAAAGTTTATGTGAATTCTGCAGCAAAACCATATTTATTTTCAAATATTAATTTGGTGATCCCTTCCCGTAAAAACCAAGACTACTTTGCTTCCGAATGTCAGCATGTCGACCAAACATAAGGCCAAGAACATGACTCTGAGAAAACCCGGCCTACAAGACCCGCTCTCATCACCGCCCTCTCCTGAGTCTGAGGGCCCGGGGACGCACACTTTACCCGGGGGCGCGGCTTGGACTGGCGGCGCTGAAATGAACATTCTCGAGGCCATCAAACTACTACGCTCTGAGATAGTTGAAATGAAAACACAGGTGGTTGCTACGATTGAGGCCAGAATACAGGAGGTTTCTGATACTTTAAAAGCAGATTTAACCATCCTGCAGAACGAGACTGTGCCGGCAATTACATCACTCAAAACAACAACTGCGTCACACACTACAACGATTGCAGCACTGGAGGCCTCCGCTACTAATGTCTCCGACTTAACTACATCCCTGGAGGCTGAAGTTAAACGCCTAGCTGCGGATTTGAAAAAGGTGAGGGAGAGCTGTGTGAGTTTAGAGGGATTCTCTCGCCGTAATAATCTGAGGCTTGTATCGGTCCCAGAGTCCGCGGAAATGCATCGCGCCACAGATTTCGTTTCAGGGCTGCTGAAGGATGTTCTTGCCTTAGATGAAAAGCCCCTGATTGATCGAGCCCACCGGTCGCTGCGCCCAAAGCCCCGGGATGGGGAGAGGCCCCGTGACATAATTCTTCGAGTGCACTTTTTTCATGAGAAGATGGAGATCCTCCGATGAGCCCGCAATACCACTCTGAGCTTTCAAGGACAGAGCTTTTCCATATACCAGGACTACTCCCCCACTGTTTCCAGGCAGCGCGCAGCTTTCGGACAGGCCAAACGAGTACTTCGGGACCATCCAAGTGTGAAGTATGGACTGCGATTCCCGGCCCGTTTATGGATATCTCATGAGGGTAAAGACCACACGTTTGAATCTCCGGAGGAGGCTATGGCTCACATTCAACGTCATATCAAGAAGTCTTGAATATGCTCACAGTTTAGCAACTGTTGCTTGCGAACTGTGGATAGTAAGTACCCCACTTGTGGTACAATTATGTTCAAATATAACAGGCTAGTCTTGTATAGTTGGTGAAACTATTCAGGCTTATTTGATGTGATCTAATGTTTTGATCATCTAGGATGCGTGCCTTATCTCGCTCACCTATTTAGTTTGTTTACACATTGTCTCAGTGACTCAAAATATTTTTGGTTATTTGTTTACTGCATCCGTTTGCATTGACCCAGTTAACAGCAAATGTCTCCCGAGGCTACACGGTTTCTGGGGCCTCACTTTAATTTTAAAAGTTTTGAGCGTCATTTAAGCCCAGCAATCGTTCAACGTTGCGCAGACGTAGTTTTTTGGGATTGGTTGTAAGCTGTCTCAGCTTCAATTAGACTACTATTATAATTACTATTATTTTTGATTGTCTTACTACGATTTCCTTACTTCAAATTAGATTTTTGGCTGAGAGCCTTTATACATTTTATTTATTTTCTCTCAATGCCTGTTATAAGACGGGGAATACAATTATATACATCTACAAGTGGTGCTTTTGTCATTCCGTTTGCACAGGGGATTCGCCTTTTTTTTATTTGAAAAAAATACATACAAATCTTTCTTTTTGCTGCTTGATCCACTAACAAAACGCGACTTTAAAGAGCGGGACTGTGGGTTTAGGTTTAAGACCGCACTCTCACAGACATACTGTGCGAAGAGAACATGTTCTATTTAGGCTTGTACCTCGTTTGGGGAGGTATTGTCTGGGATGGGGGGAGGGGGTGGGGGGGCAGGTTGAATTGTTCAGTTCTAATGTTGTCATTCTGTCTTTTTAGTTTTTTTTCCTGTTTTTTTTCTGTACTTTTTCCAAACATTTACCACCGTACATTATTACTCTGAGACAAGTTACTCTGGGGGTTTTGGGCGCTCATTGCTTTTCCATTCTATGCTCTGATGACAGGGTTGAATAACGGGAATGCCCAGAGGGGCCAAAATAATACGATCAAGTACATTTCTTGGAATACCAAAGGGGTTAACAACCCGGTGAAGCGTAAGAGGGTGTTGACACACTTAAAGGGTTTGAATGCAAATATTGCATTTCTACAAGAGACTCACTTGAGGACTGGTGAGCATTTTAGGATGCGTAAGGACTGGGTTGGTCAAGTGTTCCACTCAAACTTTCATAGTAAATCAAGAGGTGCTGCTATTCTGGTTGATAAGGCTACTTACTCCCTTTGTAGCTTCTGAGGTTATTGCTGATCCTAAGGGACGATACGTCATAGTAACCGGTGAACTGTTTTCTACCCCTCTTGTTTTGGCTAGTGTTTATGCTCCCAATTGGGATGACACAAGTTTCATTTCTTCCTTTCTGTCTGCTATTCCCAATTTAGATTCTCATTTGTTGATTTTAGGGGGGGATTTCAACTGTAAAATGTCCCCAGTTCTTGACAAGTCCTCACAAACAAATACAGGCCCATCTAAATGTGCCCTACTTATTCAATCCTTTCTTCAGAAATATGCTATGTTTGAGGCCTGGCGTTTCCTACATCCTACAGATAGACAGTATTCCTTTTATTCTCATGTTCATCAAACATACTCCCGGATTGATTACTTCTTTTTGGACAAAAAACTTGTGCCTAACCTTCGGCAGTGTACTTACGAGAGTATTGTTATCTCTGACCATTCACCATTAGTGCTTGAACTAGAGTTTCCCCAGCGACCTCCAAGGTGTTATCAATGGCGTCCCCATTTTACTCTCAGATAAGGAGTTTGTTAATTTCATTTCTTCTGAAATTACCTTATTCCTAGAAACTAATTCAACACCAGGTATGTCCTGCTCTACCATATGGGAGTCTCTCAAAGCATACCTACGTGGCCAAATTATTTCTTATACAGCCAACCAAAACAGAGTTCGCTCCCAGCGACTTCGGGACCTGAGCGAGTCCATAGCCACATTGGATGAGAGGTATGCTGCGGATCCTTCCTCTGATCTGCATAAAGAGCGCCAACTACTCCAATCTGAATTTGATGAGCTTTCTACCAGGCAGGCTGAACAGTTACTCTTGCGAGCTCGATACAAAGTCTATGAACAAGGCGACAAGGCCAGTAAACTCCTTGCACATCAGATCCGTAAATCCGAGGCCTCACGTTTAATCCCACAAATAAGGACCCCGTCTGGTGCCACCACAGTTATACATAAAGAGATCAATGATCAATTTAAACAATTTTACTCTGCGCTATACACCTCTGAATCCCCTCAAGACCCTTCGCTGATTGACTCCTTCTTTAATGGCTTGAATATGCCTTCAATTGATACAGACTCCCATGACTGTCTAGAAGAAGAATTTACGCTTGAGGAGATTGCAACAGCAGTGTCCGCAATGAAAAGTGGTAAATCACCGGGTCCGGACGGTTTTCCAACCGAATTTTACAGGACGTTTTCTGGTCTGCTTTGCCCATTCTTGTCCCGACTATTTGCAGAGTGCCTCAATACTTCAAAGCTGCCGCCTAGTCTTTATCAGGCTTCAATTTCATTACTACTAAAGAAAAACAAAGACCCCCTGGAATGTGGATCCTATCCCCCAATCTCGCTTTTAAACTGTGATTACAAAATCCTAGCTAAGCTTTTAGCCATCCGTATGGAGGGCTTGCTGCACCAAGTAATACACTCTGACCAGACTGGCTTTGTGAGAAATAGGCATTTATTCTTCAATATTAGGCGCCTTATGAATATACTGTACTCCCCAGCGTCGGAGGACTCGGAGGTGGTGGTCTCACTTGATGCCGAAAAAGCGTTTGACCGCGTTGAGTGGGATTACCTAACAGCTGCCCTTTATAGATTTGGCTTTGGCCCCAAATTCATTGCGTGGATAAAGATTCTTTATTTTTCCCCCATGGCTTCGGTACGGACCAATAACTTGTCCTCTGACTATTTTCCCTTGCACCGCGGATCCAGACAGGGTTGCCCACTCTCCCCCTTGTTGTTTGCTTTGGCAATCGAGCCTCTCGCCATTGCACTACGCTCTAATGATGCCATTCAAGGCATAATCAGGGCGGGCCTGGAGCAGAAAGTCTCGCTATATGCTGACGACCTCCTTTTGTTTATCTCCAACCCCGATACCTCATTGCCACGTGCCCTATCTGTTCTTAAAAAGTTTGGATCAATCTCAGGGTACAAGCTGAATCTAGGCAAGAGTGAGCTCTTTCCGGTAAACAAGGCTGCTTTAAAGTGCTCTTTCACAAGTTCTCAGTTTAGGATTGTCCGGGATCAATTCACTTACTTGGGAGTAAAAGTGACAAGGAAATATTCAAATTTGTTTCAGGAAAACTTTGTTGCTCTAGCAGACAGATTGAAACAATCTTTTACTTTTTGGAATTCGCTACCCCTTTCTCTTATCGGAAGGATTAATGTCATTAAAATGAATGTGTTGCCCAAATTTTTATATTTATTTCAATGTTTACCCATTTTTATTCCAAAATCTTTTTTTATTTCACTGGATCAAACATTCATGCATTTTATTTGGAATGGCAAGGTACCACGGATTGGTAGAAAACATTTACAGAAGCCTAGGTCGATGGGGGGTTTAGCTTTACCAAATTTTCAGACATACTACTGGGCTGCAAATTTCAGAGCCGTTCTGTACTGGCTGCAGACTGATCCTACTGGCCCTAGACCACTCTGGGCCCAGATGGAGTCTGAATCGTGTAAACCTGCAGCACTTTCCTCTGTGCTGTGCTCGTCTCTCCCTAGGCAAAAGGTGTGCCAACCCAATTGTAAAGCAGTCTCTTAAAATTTGGAATCAGTTCCGTTTAGCCTTTAGCCTCCGAGGCTTTTCTCTATCAGGCCCAATCAATCAGAACATTTTATTTCCTCCATCTTTGAATGATGGGGCTTTTGGCATTTGGCACTCACTAGGCCTTTCCTCGCTAGCCCAATTATTCTTTGATGATACATTTGCCTCTTTTTCTCAGCTGCAGGAAAAGTTAAATCTCCCCCAATCCCACTTTTTCCGCTATCTCCAGACTAGAAACTTTGTCAGGGCTAACACACCTGGATTTCCCAATAGGCCTGCGAATACTGCTATTGAGAGCATCTTGGAGCTGAACAAGCTTCCTAGAGGCGCAATTTCAGATGTATATGCAATCATTCATGACCTACAGAACCCTTCTCTGGTGCCTTTAAAGACTCGATGGGAAAAGGATTTGGGGGAGGAACTTGGGGAAGACGCCTGGGAATCTGTGCTGCGCAGGGTACACTCGTCCTCTTTTAGCACTAGACACAGCCTCATTCAATTCAAGGTGGTTCATCGTATCCACTGGTCGGGGGCCAAACTTGGAAGAATATTCTCTGATTTTGATCCTACCTGTGTCAGATGTAAGGTGGAACCAGCCACACTGTTGCATATGTTTTGGGGCTGTCATAAACTGTCAGGTTTCTGGGAATTAATATTTAAATGTTTCTCTGATATATATGACACTGTTATAGATCCGTCTCCCCTTACAGCCCTTTTTGGAGTACTGCCCATGGGTACCCCCCTATCAAGAATCCAGTCGGACACGGTTGCTTATACAACTCTTTTAGCTAGACGGCTAATACTACAGAACTGGAAGATGGCAGCTCCCCCATCGTATAAATATTGGGTGAGGGATGTGTTGTGCTCTCTGAAACTAGAAAAAATTAAATTCAATTCACGTGGGAACCCCAAACTGTTTGATGAGGCTTGGGCTCCATTCCGGTCTTACTTTAAACAGTCCATCCTCTGATGGCATCCCAATTAATACTAAAATAAGTCTGTGACTTAAGGGTTGGAGGAGCTTCTCTCTGTGTTTTTGCTGGGGGGGTATTAAGGTCCATGTGCTTATTGATTGTGGTCCGCGGACGCCTTGTTCATCTTGCCCAGGCAGAGACTGAAGTGTGAGCTTGTTTTTCCCAGTTATTTTTACATTTTGTTCACGCCTACATGAATAATCATTTTTTATTTTAAAGCATTGTAAACTTTTTTTTTTTGTCCAGTGGATGGTTGGTCTGTGGCCATGACTCTCTTGTGAGTGGTTGCATTTCTCCACCCTTATCCCTTGACTGCTTACAGGAACAATGGTGAGGTGTTTGCTCTGTCCCTATACTATAGATTGCCCTTTAACCTCTGTAGCCTGCTGCCTGGTGTGTTTAACTTGTCTAAAGTATGGTTTCTTTAAAGATTTTTTAAAGCTTTTTTTTTTTTTTTTTTTTTTTTTTTTCTTAATTTTTTTTTAATTTGTATTTTTTTTTCTAGTTGAGTGTATTATTTATATTGCTTTGTCTTGTCTGTGTGTGTATGTTCAAAACTTAATAAACAGAGTTTAAAAAAAAAAAAAAAAACTAGACGAGGTACGATCACGAAAATATCCTACCAACGGGACATCAAAAACTGTAATATCCTATGCTTCACGGAATCGTGGCTGAATGACGACATGGATATTCAGCTAGCGAGATACATGCTGCACCGGCAAGATAGAACAGGGGGGGGGGGGGGGGGGGGGTCTGTGCATATTTGTAAACAGCCGGTGCACGAAATCTAAGTAAGTCTCTAGATTTTGCTCGTCTGAAGTAGAGTATATTGTGATAAACTACTTGCCTAGAGAGTTCTCAGCTTTACTTTTTGTGGCTGTTTATTTACCACCACAGACAGATGCTGGCATGAAGACCGTACTCAGTCAGCTGTATAAGAAAATAAGCAAACAGGAAACCACTCACCCAGAGGCGGAGCTCCTAGTGGCCGGAGACTTTAATGCAGGGAAACTTAAATCAGTTCTACCAAATCTCTATCAACATGTTAAATGTGCAACGAGAGGGAAAAATAATTCTAGATCACCTGTACTCCACACACAGAGACACGTACAAAGCTCTCCCACGCCTTCCATTTAGTAAATCCGACCACAACTATATCCTCCTGATTCCTGCTTACAAGCAAAAATGAAAGCAGGAAGTACCAGTGACTCGGTCTATAAAAAAGTGGTCAGATGAAGCAGATGCTAAACTACAGGACTGTTTGCTATCACAGACTGGAACATGTTCCGGTATTATTCCGATGACATTGAGGAATACACCACATCAGTCACTGGCTTTGTCAATTAGTGCATTGAGGACGTCGTCCCCACAGTGACTGTACATACCCCAACCAGAAGCCATGGATTACAGGCAACATTCGCACTGAGCTAAAGGGTAGAGCTGCAGCTTTCAAAGTGCGGGACTCTAACCCGGGAGCTTACAAGAAATCCTGCTATGCCCTGCGACAAACAGGCAAAGCATTAAACAGGCAAAGTGTCAATACAGGGCTAAGATTGAATCATACTACACCGGCTCCGACGCTCGTCGGATGTGGCAGGGCTTGCAAACGATTACAGACTACAAAGGGAAGCACAGCTGCGAGCTGCCCAGTGGCACAAGCCTACCAGACGAGCTAAATCACTTCTATGCTCGCTTCGAGGCAAACAACACTGAGGCATGCATGAGAGCATCAGCTGTTCCGGACGACTGTGTGATCACGCTCTCCGTAGCCGACGAGAGTAAGACCTTGAAACAGGTCAACATACACAAGGCTTCGGGGCCAGACGGATTACCAGGACGTGTGCTCCGGGCATGTGCTGACCAACTGGCAGGTGTCTTCACTGACATTTTCAACATGTCCCTGATTGAGTCTGTAATACCAACATGCTTCAAGCAGAACACCATAGTCCCTGTGCCCAAGAACACGAAGGCAACCTGCCTAAATGACTACAGACCCGTAGCACTCACGTCCGTGGCCATGAAGTGCTTTGAAAGGCTAGTAATGGCTCACATCAACACCATTATCCCAGAAACCCTAGACCCATTCCAATTTGCATACCGCCCAAACAGATCCACAGATGATGCAATCTCTATTGCACTCCACACTGCCCTTTCCCACCCAGACAAAAGGAACACTATGTGAGAATGCTGTTCATTGACTACAGCTTAGTGTTCAACACCATAGTACCCTCAAAGCTCATCACCAAGCTAAGGATCCTGGGACTAAACACCTCCCTCTGCAACTGGATCCTGGACTTCCTGACAGGTCGCCCCCAGGTGGTGAGGGTAGGTAGCAACACATCTGCCACGCTGATCCTCAACACTGGAGCTCCCCAGGGGTGCGTGGTCAGTCCGCTACTGCACTCCCTGTTCACTGATGACTGCATGGCCAGGCACGACTCCAACACCCTCATTAAGTTTGCTGACGACACAACAGTGGTAGGCCTGATCACGACAACGACGAGACAGCCTATTGGGAGGAGGTCAGAGACCTGGCCGGGTGGTGCCAGGATAACAACCTATCCCTCAACGTATCCAAGACTAAGGTGATGATTGTGGACTGCAGGAAAAGGAGCACCGAGCACGTCCCCATTCTCATCGACAGGGCTGTAGTGGAGCAGGTTGTGAGCTTCAAATTCCTTGGTGTCCACATCAACAACAAACTAGATTGGTTCAAACACACCAAGACAATCCTGAAGAGGGCACAACAAAGCCTATTCCCCCTCAGGAAACTAAAAAGATTTGGCATGGGTCCTGAGATCCTTAAAAGGTTCTACAGCAGCAACATCGAGAGCATCCTGACCGGCTGCATCACTGCCTGGTACGCCAATTGTCCGGCCTCCGACCGCAAGGCACTTCAGAGGGTAGTGCGTACGGCCCAGTACATCACTGGGGCAAAGCTGCCTGCCTACCAAGGACCTCTACACCAGGAGGTGTCAGAGGAAGACCCTAAAAATGGTCAAATACCCCAGCCACCCCAGTCATAGACTGTTCTCTCTACTACCGCATGGCAAGCGGTACCGGAGTGCCAAGTCTAGGACAAAAAGGCTTCTCAACAGTTTTTACCCCAAAGCCATAAGACTCCAGAACATCTAATCAAATGGTTACACAGACTATTTGTGTCCCACCACCCGCCAAACCCTCTTTTTACGCTACTCTGTTCATCATATATGCATAGTCACTTTAACGATACCTACATGTACATACTACCTCAATAAGCCTGACTAACCCGTGTCTGTATATAGCCTTGCTACTCTTTTTTCAAATGTCTTTTTACTGTTGTTTTATTTCTTTACTTACCTACACACATACCTTTTTTTCCCACACCATTGGTTAGAGCCTGTAAGTAAGCATTTCACCTGTTGTTTTCGGAGCATATTAATGGTTGTGTGTATCTGTGATTGTATTGTTCAAGGTGAATGTGTGTGTGTGTGTGTGTGTGTGTGTGTGTGTGTGTGTGTTTAGTGCTTTAGCAGAACTCCCTGATGCGCTGGCAGGTGCTCCAGCTGACCAGCTGAGCCCACCCAGTCTGTGTGACAGCAGAGCATGCCTTCATTTTTCTTCCCTCTACTGACCATAAAGACCAGTTGTGTGTGTATGCATGCACACAAAAACACACTTATTTTCTGTCGGAGTGTGTCTGTGTGTGCTTGTGTGTGTGTGTGCACGTGTGTGTGTGCGCGTGTGTGCGTGTGTGAGTGTGTGTGAGCTTGAGCATGTTTGTGTGTTTGTGAGTGTGTGTATAGCAGAGCCTGCCTGATCCTCCTGTTCCTCTCATTTTCCCTGGTGAAAGGAGGCATTCTAACTGATTTCCATGACCTCAAGACAGGGCCCTTGCTGCCTTCCCGTCCTCGTGGCTGGTGTGTTTCATTGTGTACTTACTCGCGTGCGTGGGTGACTTTGTGGGTGTGTATTTGTGTGTGTGTGTGACTGCGTAACCGTGTTTGTGTGTGCGAGTGAGCCAGTGTGTATCTCTGACTGTGCGTGCGCTCTCTCTCTCACACACACTAACACACTAACTGCTTTCCATGACCTCCAGCCAGGACCCTCCTCTGCGGCCTTCCTCGCAGTGCTTGTTTAGACAACAGTGGTGCACATGTTGGCTGAAATATGGCCGCTGCGCTGGCCTGCTCGGGTGAATTAAGCTACGGCATGTGTGCTTAAACCACAACGGCTCACGGATTTATCCATATATTTAAATGATTGATTTAAGAGCCCACCATTCAACACTTGTTGCAGCTGTGGAGGGGAGATTGTGGGACCTGGGAGATGAGAGAAGAGGGATAGATATTACATCAGAAAAGATACAGCCTTGAAGACTTACGCAGGCTATGTTATTGACATAATTCATAAAAGCAGCACTGGAATATTTTAATTCAGAAGTGTGGAGTTTTTATATTTTAATTGAACCTTTATTTAACTAGGCAAGTCAGTTAAGAACAAATATTATTTACAATGATGACAGACCTGGGAACAGTGGGTTAACTACCTTGTTCAAGGTCAGAACGACAGATTTTTACCTTGTCAGCTCAGGGATTCGATCCAGCAACCTTTCGGTTACTGGCCCAACACTCTAACCATTAGGCTCTAACCGCTAGGCTCTCACCGCTAGGCTACCTGCCGCCCCAAGTTGTATTTTTATATGAGTATTTATTAATAGCTTTTGTTTGTTATGGTTTTAAAATTACATAAGCTAAATGTTTTTTAAATGTCATGAAAAAAATTGAAGAAAGCATATGAAAACAGATCAGTCCGTCTTCTGTTAGGTTCAACGGACACACATTTATACACACACAAGGATATGTGTGTGTTTTATTAGCTGTCTCCTTATTAAATGTGTTGGGGGTTAGAGGAGCGTTCAGAGCTGGGACAGGACATTCCACCTCTTTAATGTCTCCCTCTCGTCCCCTTATTCCCCCCATTCTTCTCCTCCCTCCGTTCGTTCCCCCCATTCCTGCCTTTGATAATACTTTCCCTTATGAGCTCATAAAAACCAGAGGTTCTCTCAGAGTGACATCTCTTTCATTTAAAACCAGAGTGTCTCTCAGAGCAGCACCTCTTTCTTTAAAAACCAGAGTGTCTCTCAGAGCGACACCTCTTCCATTAAAAACCAAAGTGTCTCTCAGAGCAGCACCTCTTCCATTAAAAACCAGAGTCTCTCAGAGCGACACCAGTCTTGCTTTTAAAAAAATGGTTGCTAGATAGGGTCCTATGTGTTTTTAGATTTTTCTAATATAATAGAAAGTACTAGCTACTGTAAGTTATGCTATTTGTTGCAATTATTGAGGTGTTTCCTTTAATAAAAATAAAAAAATGAACTGAAGCGTGAATTGGACAGAAATCAACTTTATCTACCTCTATGTATCTCTCTCTTTCTTTTGTTTTCTTTCTCTTTTCCTTTTTTCTTTCTCTTTCTTTTTTTTGCTTTTGCTCTCTCTTCATCCTTCCTTCCCACCCCCTCTCTCTTTCTCTTCCTCCCTCCTTCCCACCCCCTCTCTCTTTCTCTTCCTCCCTCCTTCCCACCCTCTCTCTCTCTCTCTTTCTCCCTCCCCCTCTCTCTTACTCTTCATTTCTTACGGGGCTGAGTTAAGCATAAGCGAATAATTAGGTAATTGCCCTCTTGATTGAGCTCAATAGGAAACGTTTCAATTAAGCTAAAACTGCACAGGGAGGAAGTAGGCTCTTACAAAGGAAACATTCCTTGTCATGCAACTGTCAGCCCCGAGCCCACACTACACACACACACACAGAGAGAGAGAGACATATACCCACCAGCCTGGATTCAGGTGTAGACGTAACATAGTAGAAGTAAATCCATCACGCTCCGATTAAAATGATAAGTTATGTTTCTTATGGTATGTGGATGTACATCATCCATTTTGTATGATATGTTACGAATTGCAATACATACAATAGGTTATGAATTACAAGTCGTACAGTATGTTGCTATTTGAAAAAGTACAACATGTAAAACATAGTAAGTAGTTGCAAAGTTACTAAATAGTTCAAAGGATGAAGTTGTCTATGATGAGATTTTAACACGCAATCTTTGGGTTGCTAGACGTTCGCGTTATATGTTACGAATTCCAATTTGTTGTAACGTTAGCTAGGTGGCTAACACGAACATTAGCTAGTTGGCTAACGTTAGCTAATCTAGGGGTTAGGGTTAGGAGTTAGGTTAAAGGGTTAAGGTTAGGGTTAGGGTTACCTAACATACTAAATAGTTGCAAAGTAGCTTATTAGCCAAAGTTGTCCATGTTGATATTCGAACACGCAACCTTTAGATTGCTAGACATTTGCATTATATGCTGACCCATCCACCCCAACTAACCTCCCTACTTTAGTTTTTGCCTAAAGTAACATTGTGTCTTATGTAACCATACCAAACATAACATATCATACTAATTTGAGTGTCTCGGATTTACATTTGCTATGTTATATCTAGTCAATGAGACCAGGCTGTACACACACCCCAAGCGCAGAAACAGACAGACAGACAGACCTGAGCCCACACTACAAGCCAAAGCTTAACTGGATCCCAGAAGAGGAAACGCTGGGGAGAAAAAAAATTGCTTGTTTCAGACTGGGAAAAATATATATAAGGAGGAGGGGGTGGAGAGAGGGATGAGGGGAGATGGAAGATAGAGACAGCAAGAAATGATTGCAGGAATTATAGCTATATTTAAAACAGGACCTCTCTTTTCTCTGTGTGTGTCCCAAATAGCCAAAGGTAAAAGGTAGTGCTCTATAATAAGTAGTACACTAGCTAGAGAATAGGGTGCCATTTGAGACACTACCTCTGATATGATTTGCTAGTGATCCCCTGTCCAGATAAGACAGAGGTCCTGGACCGCCCAGCCTCGCCGCCTGTAACAAATTACAACCTCCCAGCCATAGAAGAGACGGACGCAGTTCCTGAACAACGAGGGGAAGAGAGAGAGAGATTTAAAGGAGAAAGAGAAACAGTGAAAGGGGCTTTGCATTTGGAAGGATTTACTAAAAGTGTGCCCTTACTGAAAAATCTTCATCCGAGGCCTGGGTTTGGATTTGAACTCACATGCTAACCCAACTCCTCTGCCTTAATTAAAGGGGAGCTGATTTGGCCTAGTTTTTTTTAGCTTGCTCCTCAAGAAATGCTGGCGGCCATGACAGAAGTCAAATGTGAGCTGGCTTGGGGGGTGTGGTTTGATGTGGGCGTTTCTTGGGTGTGACCTTGCCACCAAAAAGACACAACCAATCTGTGCGAACCTCGCCCGCAGCTGTTTCCCCTCACTCAGTCACAACAAACAAACCTCCTGCAGGTTGAGTTCAATAACTACAGGCAGATGTATGGTGAGATGATAGAGGAAGTGTTTTGATAACCTTCAAATGTAGTAAACAACCCTTTACATAATACCATATAAGCAGTGCTCTGGTAATGTAAGAATGTGCACCTTTCACTTTTAATTGTCATTCCTAGCCGACACAGATACTGTGTCTAATCAGCGTTTTGTCGGTGGTAATGGGGATACCTTGGCAAACATGTCAGAGTGATCATTCTTCCTGTGTGGTGTCCCATATACAACAGGAGTTCCCTGATCCTAGTGCAGAATACACAGGGTTTCTCCTTCCCCATATTGACTGATACCATTCAATTCAATAGTAAAAAAAGGCAATACTAGTAAAAGTTGTCTAGTAAAATTGTAATGCTGAGTGCCAGGTCGCTGTGTTCACTTTGATATGCCCATAAATCAAAGACCTCTATTCCAACTTCACCTCTTGCCTTCTCACCAACGGTCTTCGATGGGGATAACAGAATTAGGTAATATAATTGTAGGCAGAAGTTGGTACAGAGTACAGTATATGATAGCTCTCCCCAGGTTCTGCAAGGTGTCTAAGACATCCTACAACTTATATAGCCTCCCCATTTCCCCTTGCGTGACTTTCCCTGGCAACAACATTTTAATAAATCTAACCTCCCCGACAGCAGCAACCATCTTGTCAGAAATTAAAGCTCAGAAGTGGGTCTGACCAAAACTTGACCTTTCATCATCAAGTATAGGGTCATAACAAGGTGAACGAGTCTAAGCAATTTCTGACAGGTGGCTGTTTTCATCAGGCCTGCGGCAGCCTTGTGTTCTCAGAAGACCAGTCATATTCTCAGAACCTCAGACAGCCACGGTGGGGCCCAGACAGGAGGAGTTTGTACGTAGGCGGTTTTCCGCCTTCTGATAGTGTCTGAAGGGCACAACACTCAAAACAGGTGTTAACACACACACACACAGACACACACACACACACACACACAGAGGTCTCCTGAGGGGAGAACTTACAATTTATCATAACACAATTTATTAACCCTTTAAAAGGTATGAGGCCTTGGTTTAACCCCTCCACCTTTTTTATTTGTAGAAATGATGAGCCTGTGAAAGCTGTTCCCGCTGACAGGTGAAGGTGACATGTATTGCTATGGCCTTTTTTTTGTATTTTTTTGTATTTAGTATTTATTAGGATCCCAATTAGCTGCTACCGAGGCAGCGGCTACTCTTCCTGGGGTCCAAACAGGAAAAAACACAATAAATAAAATACATAATATAAGTATACATACGTTGCACTACATTTACATTACAATTTAGCAATTCAGCAGACGCTCCCATCTGGAGCAACCCACAGCTAGTGCATCTTAAGATAAGCGAGACAACCACATATCACAGTCGAATCCCAACCATGTATAGTCGAATGCATAACACAATGCAAAATACAATACAAAATGAATAAAAATGTCTGTGTGTCTCTTCACGGTCCACCTGACGTAAGTTGTTCTTTTATCTGGTTCTTGAATGTGGTTTTATTGCTAGCTTTAGTTACCTGGGGTGACAGAGAGTTCCATCTAGTCATGGCTCTATTTAATACTGTCTCTGTTGGCTTTAGTTACCTGGGGTGACAGAGAGTTCCATCTAGTCATGGCTCTATTTAATACTGGCTCTATTGGCTTTAGTTACCTGGGGTGACAGAGAGTTCCATCTAGTCATGGCTCTATTGAATACTGGCTCTATTGGCTTTAGTTACCTGGGGTGACAGAGAGTTCCATCTAGTCATGGCTCTATTGAATACTGGCTCTATTGGCTTTAGTTACCTGGGGTGACACAGAGTTCCATCTAGTCATGGCTCTATTTAATACTGGCTCTATTGGCTTTAGTTACCTGGGGTGACAGAGAGTTCCATCTAGTCATGGCTCTATTGAATACTGGCTCTATTGGCTTTAGTTACCTGGGGTGACAGAGAGTTCCATCTAGTCATGGCTCTATTGAATACTGGCTCTGTTGGCTTTAGTTACCTGGGGTGACAGAGAGTTCCATCTAGTCATGGCTCTATTTAATACTGGCTCTGTTGGCTTTAGTTACCTGGGGTGACAGAGAGTTCCATCTAGTCATGGCTCTATTTAATACTGGCTCTGTTGGCTTTAGTTACCTGGGGTGACAGAGAGTTCCATCTAGTCATGGCTCTATTGAATACTGGCTCTATTGGCTTTAGTTACCTGGGGTGACAGAGAGTTCCATCTAGTCATGGCTCTATTGAATACTGGCTCTATTGGCTTTAGTTACCTGGGGTGACAGAGAGTTCCATCTAGTCATGGCTCTATTGAATACTGGCTCTGTTGGCTTTAGTTACCTGGGGTGACAGAGAGTTCCATCTAGTCATGGCTCTATTGAATACTGGCTCTATTGGCTTTAGTTACCTGGGGTGACAGAGAGTTCCATCTAGTCATGGCTCTATTGAATACTGGCTCTGTTGGCTTTAGTTACCTGGGGTGACAGAGAGTTCCATCTAGTCATGGCTCTATTGAATACTGGCTCTATTGGCTTTAGTTACCTGGGGTGGCAGAGAGTTCCATCTAGTCATGGCTCTATTGAATACTGGCTCTATTGGCTTTAGTTACCTGGGGTGACAGAGAGTTCCATCTAGTCATGGCTCTATTGAATACTGGCTCTATTGGCTTTAGTTACCTGGGGTGACACAGAGTTCCATCTAGTCATGGCTCTATTGAATACTGGCTCTATTGGCTTTAGTTACCTGGGGTGACAGAGAGTTCCATCTAGTCATGGCTCTATTGAATACTGGCTCTATTGGCTTTAGTTATCTGGGGTGACAGAGAGTTCCATCTAGTCATGGCTCTATTGAATACTGGCTCTATTGGCTTTAGTTACCTGGGGTGACAGAGAGTTTCATCTAGTCATGGCTCTATTGAATACTGGCTCTATTGGCTTTAGTTACCTGGGGTGACAGAGAGTCCCATCTAGTCATGGCTCTATTGAATACTGGCTCTATTGGCTTTAGTTACCTGGGGTGGCAGAGAGTTCCATCTAGTTACCACTTTGCCATGTTATGATGTTGTCAAAGTTACTTTAGAGCGATGGCAATCTTGCCATTACCGTTACTAGCAAAGTTAATCAAAAATAGCTAGCAATGCTAATGTTAGCCAGCTAAAATACGGTGGTCCCCTCAGTCTTAGTTAGCTGGCTAAAGTTATACTGCATCTAAAGTCAATCTGGCGACATCACAATCATGACTGCTAATTATTTGCCTTCTTTTGAAATGTTATCATGTTTCAATGTCAAATCCAAGTTTTTTTTTAGGTAGGCTAACGTTAGCTATGCTAGTGATTATAGCGGTAATGATGATTAAAATATACACTGAACAAAAATATAAACACACAGTTTCAAAGATTTTACTGTTACAGCTCATGTAAGGAAATCAGTCAATTAAAAAAATGCATTAGGCCTTAGTGGCCTAGTCTATAGATTTCACATGTGAAGTTGCTGGATATTGGCAGGAACTGAGACACGCTGACGTACATGTCAATCCAGAGCATCCCAAACATGCTCAATGGGTGACATGTCTGGTGAGTATGCAGAACATGAAAGAACTGGGACATTTTCAGATTCCAGGGATTTTGTGCACATCCTTACAACATGGGGTCGTGCATTATCATGCTGAAACATGAGGTGATGGCTGCAGATGAATGGCACGACAATGGGCCTCAGGATCTCGTCACAGTATCTCTGCATTCAAATTGCCATCGATAAAATGCAGTTGTATTCATTGTCCGTAGTTTATGCCTGTCCATACCGTAACCCCACCGCCACCATGGGACACTGTTCACAACGTTGACATCAGCAAACCACTCATCCACACAATGCCATATACAGTGTCTACCATCTGCCCGGTACAGTTAAAACCATGATTCATCTGTGAAGAGTACACTTCTTCAGCGTGCCAGTGGCTATCGAAGGTCAGCATTTCCCCACTGAAGTCTGTTACAACGCCAAACTACAGTCAGTTCAAGACCCTGGTGAGGATGACGAGCACGCAGATGAGCTTCCCTGAAACATTTTTTGACAGTTTTTGCAGATATTCTTTGGTTGCGCAAGCCCACAGTTTCATCAGCTGTCCGGGTGGCTGGTCTCAGATGATCCCGCAGGTGAAGAAGCCAGATGTGGAGGTCCTGGGCTGGCGGGGTTAGACTTGGTCTGCGGTTGTGAGGCCTGTTGGACGTACTGCCAAATTCTCTAAAATGACATTGGAGGGGGCTTATTGTAGAGAAATCAACATTCAATTATCTGGCAACAGCTCTGGTGGACATTCCTCCAGTCAGCATGCCAATTGCACGCTCCCTAAAAACTTTAGACATTTGTGGCATATTTTAGAGGGGCCTTTTATTGTCCCCAGCACAAAGTTTAATGACCATGCTGTTTAAACAGCTTCTTGATATGCCACACCTGTCAGGTGGATGGATTATCTTGGCAAAGAAGAAATGCTCACTAACAGGGATGTAAACACATTTGTGCACAACATTTGAGAGAAATAAGCTTTTTGTGCCTATGTAAAATTTTGGGGATCTTTTATTTCAGCTCATGAAACACTTTACATATTGCGTTTATATTTTTGTTCAGTGTACATAACCAGCAGTCTATGGTCTAGCTACCGTTATGCTCGCAACCACTGGGGACTAACGAACTCCAACCACCTATTCGGCATGATAGGGACCTTCGACAGGGCATGCAAACCATAGTTTAGGGCTTTCTGTATGTATTCTATATATCAAACGGCTGCAATCCTCTGAACGCGTTGTGGGCTATGAAACAATGAAGCCCAATTCAATGAAGGGAAGCGAAGTGGGTGGAGGGTCAATTTGCACATGGAGCTTGGCAATAGAGGGCATTATTTGTTGACATAATTCTAATCCAAACCCAACCTTCATTTACTCGAGGCTCCAAACTCCGTTTAGACGAGACTGACTTTATGACCAAAATTATCCTAGCTACACTTTGTAGTCAATTTTGACACTGGAATACTTTTTTTCTGACACATATTGATGCCACATGTCTGTTTTGGAAGGGATTAGTTAGTTTTTAGGGGCAGTAGCTATTTAAACCCTGATGGAGGAGCAATGACGGCGTGTAACTGCAGCCTTCCCTTCTGTCATCACTCTGACCTCTGCTGCTTAGTGCTGCTTTGTGATGAAATATCTGTGTATGTATTAGAGTGCACCTTTTTAGCAGGGATTGCAGAGTGAGGTCTTAAAGAGGCAGAGCTCTCTGGGCTGTGTGTGGACAGGCATTAGCAGCAGTGGGGTGTGTATATCTGTAGAGGCAACCACTGAGTTGTGAGTGAGAGGAGAGGAGGCTCTGGCCTATGCTCCTTCAAGCCACACATCCTCTACACATACAGTATGTAACCGACCAGCTCGATTCGGTCCTACATAGCAACATTTTAAAATGTATTTTTTTACATTGGAGTCTCAGTGCTAGAAAATGATATCATACACTACAGGAACAATGGCAAAGTAATTCTGCTTTAAAAGTTGACAAACTTGTAACCCCACTTTTGAGAAAATGGCCCGTGAATGTTGTTAAGGCTTCACTTATGAGGCCATGTGCTAAACAGAGGGAATAAGGTAGTGTAGTAAACACTTTTGGGATGAATTGGAACACCGACCGTGAGCCAGGCCTAAACGCCCAACATCAGTGCCTGACCTCACTAATGCTCTTGTGGCTGAGTGGAAGCAAGTCCTCTGAGCAATTTTCCAACATCTAGGGGAAAGCCTTTCCAGAAGAGTGGAGGCTGTTATAGCGACAAAGGGCGGACCAACTCTATATTAATGCCCATGATTTTGGAATGAGATGTTCGACAAGCAGGTGTTCACATATTTTTGGTTATGTAGTGTAACAGCACGCTTTAACTTGTAATGAAAACTACTTTCTGGCAAAATTAGAAACTTATATTATATTATCTGAAAATGTAGCTAGACTCTTACCCATATACATGGATGAACGCTTCTCCTTCTCTGTCAAGGATGCCTTGGTTTCCCTTAGTTTGAAGATGTAATCCGGGGACAGGTGTTTTATACAATAGCCTTCTGTGTTCTCATTTTGGCAATCGTCTCTGTGCTTCCAACGGTCATTCCACTGATTTTAAAACTCGGTTATCTTCTTCCCATGACAACAACACTGTTGATCGTCATTTCTTCCCCATCACTGTCATCAGAAGACTCTACAATATCTGGTTCAATACAAATATTTTTACCTACAGTAAATCAGGGATTTCCTCATCGGTTGATTCATTTTCAGAATTTGCTGATAGCACCTGTTAAATTCAGGGCAGCAATGTTGAGTGCAGTAGCAACACTTTTTTCAGTTCTTCATTATATATTTTTTAAAAGCCAGAAAGGATTATCTACACATACTGAGCAGCTCATGTTATAGACAGACACGTGCTACATGGCAGACCAACTCAAACTCATCTCTCGGCATGTCCAGACCATACATTATCTCAGCGGGAAGGTTCCTGTATTTTTACATGGATAAACCAACAAGGCTCGTAATTTAACAATTGTACTCATATTTACAGCTGGCATACATTTGTTATTAAGGCACATGAAAGTTCACATGTTCCAGAAGATATTACTATCAAAAAATACATTTTGATTTAAAAAAAGTATGTGTGTGTGTGCGTGCGTCTGTGTGTGTGTGTAGTCTCTGGCCTGTGCTCTCTCCAGCCACGTCCCAGTGGGGCTAAGTGTGGTCTAGAGAGTAAACTGTGGTCTCTATAAATAAGCATACCGTGTCTGGCCCACCGTATCTGAGCGGTTCACCTCACCCTCTCTTCTTCACACTCTTTCTCACACAGAGGGAGGAGCAATTTGATGTACCATATGGATTTCTCACACTTTCTCTTCTTCTCTCTCGCTCTTTCTTTTTTTCAATTTTTATCTGTCTATCCATCTTGTCCATCCGTCTGACCGTCTGTCTGCCTGTCTGTCCAACGTTGAGGGTTTGCCAGTCCTCTTCTGGTTGTGCCGGGTGGAGATTTTAAAGTAATTGTCCAGTGAAAATCTCACTTTTAAAAGTTCATTTTCTCTTATCCTCTAGTGGTGTGGGGGCTGTGCTTTGGCAAAGTGGGTGGGGTTATATCCTTCCTGTTTGGCCCTTGTCCAGGGGTATCATCAGATGGGGCCACAGTGTCTCCTGACCCCTCCTGTCTCAGCCTCCAGTATTTATGCTGCAGCAGTTTATGTGTCGGGGGGCTAGGGTCAGTTTGTTATATCTGGAGTACTTCTCCTGTCTTATCTGGTGTCCTGTGTGAATTTAAGTATGCTCACTCTAGTTCTCTTTCTCACTCTCGGAGGACCTGAGCCCTAGGACCTTGCCTCAGGACTACCTGGCATGATGACTCCTTGCTGTCCCCAGTCCACCTGGCCGTGCTGCTGCTCCAGTTTCAACTGTTCTGCCTGCGGCAATGGAATCCTGACCAGTTCACCAGACGTGCTACCTGTCCCAGACCTATTATTTGACCATGCTGGTCATTTATGAACATTTGAACATCTTGGCCATGTTCTGTTATAATCTCCACTTGGTACAGGCAGAAGAGGACTGGCCACCCCTCATAGCCTGGTTCTTCTCTAGGTTTCTTCCTTGGTTTTGGCCTTTCTACTGAGTTTTTCCTAGCCAATGTGCTTCAACATCTGCATTGTTTGCTGTTTGGGGTTTTAGGCTGGGTTTCTGTACAGCACTTTGAGATATCAGCTGATGTACGAAGGGCTATATAAATACATTTGATTTGAACTCCTACCTAAATAATGTTTTTGACTCATCCTATACTTGTATTTGTGGCCAAAGCATTAATTGGAGAAAAACCCCCACCGCAGGGCCTTCTGAGTGGCGCACCGGGAGTAGCAGGGCAGCGCACAATTGGCCCAGCATCATAAACCTCATTACTGAGGGGGCTTTATTTTGCTCATAGCGATCTAGCGACTCCTTGTGGAGTAAGGCGCCTGTAGGCTGACTTCGGTTGTCAATTGAATGGTGTTTCCTCCGACACATTGGTGCAGCTGGTTTAAGGGTTAAGCGAGCTGGTGTTAATAAGAAGCACGGTTTGGCGGGTCATGTTTCAGAGTACGCATGACTTGACCTTCGCCTCTCCAGAGCCCGTTGGGGAGTTGCAGCGATGAGACATGAAGTAAAAATATCCACCTCAAACTAGTGCCTCAAACAGACCGTTTAAAAATTGCTTGCTATTTCCTCATAGAGGATGATGTCATCCTCCTGAGGAGGATGAGCTGGCCAATCAGAGATCTACTCACATTAATATTTTTAATGACCGGTATAGATAGGTTGTTTGTTTAGCAACAAAACTGAAGCATGTGCAACTGTGGGGCAAAACAGACGGGTTTGGCTTAGATTGTTAACAACATGTAAACTATATTACGTCTACAATGTTTATTGAAAACTTAAATACATTGGGCGGCAGGTAGCCTAGGGGTTAGAGCATTGGGCCAGTAACCGTAAAGGTTGCTAGATCAAATCCCAGAGCTGGTAAAAATGTGTCGTCCCTGAACAAGGCAGTTGACCCACTGTTCCTAGGCTGTTTGTTCTTAACTGAGTTGCCTAGTTAAATTAATAATAATTTCACAATGTGTGGTTGTCTCTCAAATGTATCATTACACTTGCTAGTTAGCAAATTCTAATTACCATAGATGTGACAGTGAAAACACCTCAAAACAAATTGTTATCAAGAACAAGATAAAACGAGCCACCCACGATCCTCCACATGGCAGCTTCTTGTTGCTGGCTATCTGGCCATCCTGAATCACGTCAAAGCATGGACTTCTACCCCCATTGTAGCGTGCACATTGTTTTCCTGATGTTGTCTGCTAGACCTCTCACACCATCCAACACAGAAAATATGGAAACTTTCACTCATATTGTAATTAATTAAAGGTAATATTTCATAGAAATCTGGAAACACTGGGCAGTTATTTTAAGTACATGGCCATTAAGGCCAGATTGTTCTTCAAGACGTACAAACATTCATAGATGACCAGCAGGGTCAAATAATAACCACGGTGGTTATAGAGAAAGGGTTCTCAAACTTATTTGGAGCCAGGGACCGATAGCAAATTCATCAGGGACCTCCTCATAACCAGAACACAACTGGAGTGAGATAAAAATAGCATACAAGGAGTTGTACTATGACTTGGGCAGTGCATTGCCGGATGAAACATTTTAAAGGCCCACTTCCTGGCATCGGCGAGAACGTTGGTAAAACTTCATATCAGGGTCCCTTAATAAACTTTATAAACAGTTTGTAAAGAGTTTTACTTACCATTTTATGAATCATTGTTCCTACATTTGTAAATGTTAATAGGCAAATATCTAAATAGTCATTTACATATTTGTAAACACTATTTTAATGAAACTTTTTATCAGAATGTTAGGCTAGCTAATGCTAAAGCAGCCCATTGGATTCCACAACACTTCAGGCAGCAACTTACTCCAATGCTAGGCATCATATTTTAATGGAAACCAATGGGCTGCTTTAGCATCAGCTAGCCGACAAAGGCAGTTCAAATTTAAATATAAGTGTGTGTAACAGTTTTCTTCCTGGGAAGGAGAGGAGGACCAAAATGCAGCGTGGTTATTTATAAACATCTTTAATGAAAGATGAAAACGTGAACACTATACAAAATAGAAAATGTGGAAAAACCGAAACAGTCCTAACTGGTGCAAAACACAGAGACAGGAACAATCACCCACAAGATACCTAAAGAATATGGCTGCCTAAATATGGTTCCCAATCAGAGACAACGATAAACACCTGCCTCTGATTGAGAACCACTTCCAGGCAACCATAGACTTACCTAGAACACTCAACTGAACACAACCCCATAGACTACAAAACCCCTAGACAAAACAAGACACATAAATCACCCATGTCACACCCTGGCCTAACCAACATAATAAAGAAAACACAGAATACTAAGACCAGGGCGTGACAGAGGGTTTATAAATGGGTAATTGACCATTGAGAGATTGCTTATTGACATTTACAAATGTAGGAATAATGATTAATACATGGAATGTAAACTCTTTACAAACAGTTTATAAATGGTTTATTATCCTCGAGCTGTCAAGGTTATAATCTGACGTTCTGCCCCTGAGCAAGGCAGTTAACCCACTGTTCCCCGGGCGCCAAAGACGTGGATGTCGATTATGACAGCCCCCTGCACCTCTCTGATTCAGAGGGGTTGGGTTAAATGTGGAACACACATTTCAGTTGAATGCGTTCAGTTGTACAACTGACTAGGAATCCCCCTTTCCCTTTACCTTATAAAGGGACCTTAGTTAATATGAAGTGTTACCAGAACATTTTGCAGTTTTCACGCAAATTTCTTACAATTCTGTCATGGATGAGAGATAATTTTTGTTGTTGCTGTCCCGCCCTGACCTTAGAGAGCCGTTTTATTTCTCTGTTTGATAAGGTCAGGGTGTGATGTGGGGTGGGCATTCTATGTTTTGTGTTCTGTTTCTTTATTTCTTTGTTTTGGCCGGGTATGGTTCTCAATCAGGGACAGCTGTCTATCCTTGTCTCTGATTGGGAACCATACTTAGGCAGCCATTTTTCCCTCCTTCAGTGTGGGTAGGTAACGTTGTTTGTGGCGCTGTAAGCAGCACGGTTGTTGCTTTCGTTTTATGTTTTGTTGGCGACATTTTAAAATAAAATAAGATGTACGCTCACCACGCTGCACTTTGGTCCACTTCTTTTGACGGCTGTGACAGTTGCGGCTTTTAAGCTAATATCCTGTAATTCTACAAATTTTGCCATCAGGCAGAGAGTACTTTGCAGTTTTAAGGCTTAAATGACAGTGCATTTATCAACAACAACAAAAAGTGAATACAAGAAGTATTGATGGAGTACTGTGGATACCAATATCCCTGTGAGCCTCCCAGGCTCATGTTGCCCAGGGTTAAGACCATACATTGTAGATTAATATTATTACATTGTATTGTATTACACCCTCTAAACATATTACTCTGATCCTTTTTTCAAATTCTGTTTAATCTGTTAGTAATATTCATTAAACTAATATGTACCTCTGGAACCCACTTTGAGAACCCCTGTTATAGAGGGTGTAAACATAGCCAACCCAGGTAGAGAGTAACTCCCATTGACATCTAACCACCAGGCCAGTCTGACCCATACTGACCTGAACCTCCCCAGAACAGCTAGTCTGTGATTGCTCTACCTACCTACCTACCTCCCTCCCTCCCTCCCTCCCTCCCTGTCTTAGCTGAGTTAGTCTGGCCAGGACTCACTCACTCGCTTACATCCGTAGTTATAATTCAATAATTTGTGTTTGTGCATGGTGACAATGTTGAGTAATGACTGCCCTGGAGTCAAATGCCAACCTGCCTCCCCCCTGCTCCCCTCCCTCTTGCCTCCCCTCTCTGTTTCCAGCCTAGCGTGCCGTGCAGGCCTGCGTCTGTCTGTGCTCAGGTGTAGTGTATGCTGTTGAGTGGGTTCAATGAGAGGGCTGTCAGGGGAGTGGTGCATGGTTATGTTTTTGGTTTAAATGTGCGTTTTATTGAATAATAATAACCAGATTCAACTCCTCCTGATTTGTATTCACTGGGTGGCAGAGCTGCAGTGTTTTCTCAGCAGTGGTAGTAGTATAATGAACTATGCAGTGTTTTCTCAGTAGTGGTAGTAATATAATGAACTGTGCAGTGTTTTCTCAGTAGTGGTAGTAGTATAATGAACTATGCAGTGTTTTCTCAGCAGTGGTAGTAGTATAATGAACTATGCAGTGTTTTCTCAGCAGTGGTAGTAGTATAATGAACTATGCAGTGTTTTCTCAGCAGTGGTAGTAGTATAATGAACTGTGCAGTGTTTTCTCAGTAGTGGTAGTAGTATAATGAACTATGCAGTGTTTTCTCAGTAGTGGTAGTAGTATAATGAACTATGCAGTGTTTTCTCAGTAGTGGTAGTAGTATAATGAACTATGCAGTGTTTTCTCAGTAGTGGTAGTAGTATAATGAACTGTGCAGTGCACTTTTATGTCCAAGCAACATACTTATACACACACATACAGTGGGGCAAAAAAGTATTTAGTCAGCCACCAATTGTGCATGTTCCCCCACTTAAAAAGATGAGAGGCCTGTAATTTTCATCATAGGTACACTTCAACTATGACAGACAAAATGAGAAGAAAAAAATCCAGAAAATCACATTGTAGGATTTTTTATTAATTTATTTGCAAATTATGGTGGAAAATAAGTATTTGGACACCTACAAACAAGCAAGATTTCTGGCTCTAACAGACCTGTAACTTCTTCTTTAAGAGGCTCCTCTGTCCTCCACTCATTACCTGTATTAATGCCACCTGTTTGAACTTGTTATCAGTATAAAAGACACCTGTCCACAACCTCAAACAGTCACACTCCAAACTCCACCATGGCCAAGACCAAAGAGCTGTCAAAGGACACCAGAAACAAGATTGTAGACCTGCACCAGGCTGGGAAGACTGAATCTGCAATAGGTAAGCAGCTTATTTTGAAGAAATCAACTGTGGGAGCAATTATTAGGAAATGGAAGACATACAAGACCACTGATAATCTCCCTCGATCTGAGGCTCCACGCAAGATCTCACCCAATGGGGTCAAAATGATCACAAGAACGGTGAGCAAAAATCCCAGAACCACACAGGGGGACCTAGTGAATGACCTGCAGAGAGCTGGGACCAAAGTAACAAAGCCTACCATCAGTAACACACTATTCAACTGACGACCGAGGTCAGCCTGCAGGCGCCCGAACCGCTACAAGGAGTTCTTAGAGCGAGATGAGCCAAGTAAAGCCCCCCCGGCCAAATCCTATCCTAACCCCGACGATGCTGGGCAAATGGTGCGCCACATTATGGGACTCCCGATCACGGACGATTGCGATGCAGTGCCTTAGACCACCGCGCCACTCTGGAGGCCCAGATTTGTCCTGTTTAAAAAGTATATATATATTTCTATATATATATCTATTTTTGGAAACAGGTCAAATCTGAGGGGGCCCCTGTGCCCCCTATGTGCACGACGCCTCTATGCGTGTACAGTGCCTTCAGAAAGTATTCACAAGCCATCGACTTGTTCCACATTTTATTGTGTTACAAATTGGGATTAAAATGTATTTAATTGTATTTTTTGGTATTTATATATATATATATATTTATAGTACACGATATATATATAGTACATGTATTTAAGCAGTGTGTGTATATATAAATATATATATATATATAGTACATGTATTTATACAGTATATATATAGTACATATATGTATACAGTATATATACATGTACTATATATATATATATATATAGATATATATATATATATATATACATATAGTACATATATTTATATAGTATATAGAGTATATAGTACATGTATTTGTTTTGTTGTTGCTTCTCTGTAATATGACTAGCCACCTAGCAATTTTATGAAGTTGGCTTTAGCCCAGATAGATTCCCAACCTCATAACTAGCTACCAAAAAGATATTTCAGGCTATTAATCAAATTAGAGTAGCTAATTTGTCTAACTATCCTAGCTGGTATGCCTGCTGGCAAGGTTGGTAGCAAGCAATAACTAAATGTGCTGAATACAACTCGCATTCCTTTCAATCTTTTACCCAGATATTTAGCAGAGATGCAGAGAAGCATATTTAGTTTCTTTAAAGAAATAACCACCAGTCATGAGGATACAGACAGCTCAAGAGGTATTCCGAAAAATATACATAGAATGAATTAAGCATAATGATTATGGCTCTAGAGTGCAGGAAAAAAGCTGGTTCAGGTCTTTAAAAAATGCTACATTTTCCAACCTCCAGACCACCCCCCAGCTTTCCTCAGGTACTTTGTGCAGCCACAGATTTTTGGATTGCATGATGCCCCTGTACACGCACACACACAGAAACACACACACATGTATACACACACACACACACAGAAACACACACACTCACTCACTTATAGGGGGTAGCAGCAATCATCTCATTTAGCTTGCCGACCCCACTCATTTACATTTTCCAGGGAATTTTTCATCATAAGCGTATTCTGTCATCCATATTTTGGGAGGTAGATTGAGGGTTAGCATCATTAGTGTTGTAGTGGAATCCAGGGCCTGGCTCAGTGGAACACCAGGACCATTATAGAACCCAGGAGTGTGTGTATGTGCGTGTGTGTGTGCGTGCATGCCTCCGTGTGTGTGTGTGTTGGACCCAGGCAGGCTGCACCAGAAGCTTTCAGGAACAGGAGGAGGAGGCACCCATGCTAATGTTTTAGCCCCAAAATGAGTTCCATTCCCTGGGAAGGGGTGCTCAGAGTCAGGGGAGTAATACTCATACAGAGCAGTTCATGAGAATTTGGAGGTTTTATTTAGTCCATAGGGTCCAGACCTAGAACTAGACCTCTCTCGCTCTCTTTCTCTCTCTCTCTCTCTCTCTCTCTCTCTCTCGCTCTCTCTTTCTCTCTCTCTCTCTCTCTCTCTCTCTCTCTCTCCTTCCCCCTCTCTCTTTCTCTCTCTCTCTCTCTCTCTTTCTCTCTCTCACTCCTTCCTTCCCTCTCTCTCTCTCCTCTCTCTCTCTCTCTCTCTCTCTCTCTCTCTCCTTCTCTCTCTCTCTCTCTCTCTCCTTCCCTCGCTCTCTCTCTCTCTCTATCTATCTCTCTCTCTATCTCTCTCCTTCCTTTCCCCCTCTCTCTCTCTCTCTTCCCTCTCTCCTTCCCTCTCTCTCTCTCCTTCCCTCTTTCTCTCTCTCCTTCCATCTCCCTCTTTCTCTCTCTCTCAATCGCTCTCCTTCTCTCTCTCTACCTCTCTCTCTCCTCCCCTCTCTCTCTCTCCTTCCCCTCTCTCTCTCATTCCCTCTCTCTCCTTCGCTCTGTTTACCTCTGTCTCTCTCCTTCCCTCTCTCTGTCTACCTCTCTCTCGCTCTCCTTCCCTCCCTCTCTACCTCTCTCTCTCCCTCTCTCCTTCCCTCTCTCTCCTTCCATCTCTCTCTCTCCCTCTCTCTCCCTCCTTCACTCTCACTCTCTCATTCCCTCTCTTCCTCTCTCTCTCTCCCTGGCTTGTCAAGTTTTCTGTTTTACTGCTATTAGACAGACAGGATAGTTGTGTTTTGGACAGGCAGGCAGGCTGTTAGACAGAAGGGTTGTGTCCAGGGACAGGCTGTAGTGGTTGTGTGTTGGACAGGCAGGCAGGCTGTTAAACAGAAGGGTTGTGTCCAGCGACAGGCTGTAGTGGTTGTGTGTTGGACAGGCAGGCAGGCAGGCAGGTAGACAGAAGGGTTGTGTCCACGGCCAGGCTGTAGTGGTTGTGTGTTGGACAGGCAGGCAGGCAGGTAGACAGAAGGGTTGTGTCCACGGCCAGGCTGTAGGGACTGTGGGGTTGGTGTGACATGGAGTAGTGGTTGACTGTGTGTGCCCAGGCCTCTGTCTGTGTCAGTCTCTTCTCTACTGGTTGTGAGTGGCACCAGGCCTGCTGTAGCAGTGACTCTTTTTACCCTGATGATATTTATTATCCACTTCCATCACCTAATGCATCCTCCCAGCTTGTATAAGAATATTCCCTTATTTTAAACTCCTTTTTGTTTTTTTATACCGGTGAAGGTGGTTTTTACCGAGCAGTCCCAATCACTGTATGAGGTGTAGTGATTTGTCTTTTTACTGTTGTAAACAATATGCCTGTTTTGGTGTTTCTGTGTTCTTGTATCTCTGTTTATACATACTGGATGTGTTTTAGTATCTGTGTGTGTGAGAGAGAGGCAGTAGTGAGTGTGTGAGAGAGAGGCAGTTGTGTGTGTGTGTGTGTGTGTGTGTGTGTGTGTGTGTGTGTGTGTGTGTGTGTGTGTGTGTGTGTGTGTGTGTGAGAGAGAGAGAGAGAAGCAGTGAGTGTGTAAATGTGTGCGTGTGGCTTTCCTCCCTCTTTTTCCCAGAAGGGAAAGTTTCATGTTCTCTCTCTAACTCGTCCATGCAGAGGGGCAATTGCAACCAGTTGGAGGCCAGGCTGGTCCAAAGTAAACATTTGGAGAGAGAGGGGAGTGGGTTGGGGGGTGGGGGGGGGGGAGCAAGAGGAGAGAGGCGAAGGGAGGGAGAGAGAGAAAAGAGGGGAGAGGGGAAAAGGGAGGGAGAGAGAAGAAGGGAGAGGGGGAAAGGGAGTGAGGGGGAGAGGGGAAAGGGAGAGTGGCTGTAGAGGCAGGTACCTGAGGGCCTGGGGATCAGATCACCACTACACTGTAGAGGCAGGTACCTGGGGGCCTAGGGATCAGATCACCACTACACTGTAGAGGCAGGTACCTGAGGGCCTGGGGATCAGATCACCACTACACTGTAGAGGCAGGTACCTGGGGGCCTGGGGATCAGATCACCACTACACTGTAGAGGCAGGTACCTGGGGGCCTGGGGATCAGATTACCACTACACTGTAGAGGCAGGTACCTGGGGGCCTGGGGATCAGATCACCACTACACTGTAGAGGCAGGTACCTGGGGGCCTGGGGATCAGATCACCACTACACTGCTGCTTTCCCCTTTTCCTCTCTCACTTGCTTTCTCTTTCCCTCCTTTTCATTCTCCTCTCTTCTCCCCTTCTCCCTCTCGCTCACTCTCTCTATCACCCTCCCCTCTCTCCTTCCTTCCCTCCCTCTGTCTCTCCCTCCCTCCCTCTCTCTCTCCCTCTCTTTCTCTTTTTCTCTTTTTCTCTTTTTCTCTCTCTCTCTCTCTCTCTCTCTCTCTCTCTCTCTTCCTCTCTCTCTCTCTCTCTCTCTCTCTCTCTCTCTCTCTCTCTCTCTCTCTTTCTCTCTTCCCCTCTCTCTCCTTTATGCTAAGCAGTAGGGCAAGGGGTAGGGGCTGTGACCGTAAACAAAAGCAGCTCAAGAGTCTCTGTCCCGTTTGTGAGATGGTCTGTCTCCTGAGATACAGTCTCCAGGGAAACCGTCTGCACTGTGGGCATGGCTCTTGTCTGGATAGTTTAATAGACCTGGGGGACCACAGACAGCCACAAGTACCGGCGTGTGTTTGTACGTGTGTGTGTGTGTGTGTGTGTGTGTATGTGTGTGTGTTGGTGTGTGTGTGTGTCTGTCTGTCTGTCTGTCTGTCTGTCTGTCTGTCTGTCTGTCTGTCTGTCTGTCTGTCTGTCTGTCTGTCTGTCTGTCTGTGTATGTGTGTCTGTCTGTCTATATGTGTATGTGTGTGTGTGTGCCCACACATGCTTGTGTTTCAGTCCAGCGGGCTACAGTGTTTGATATGTATACAGTTAAAACAGGATAGACATCACTCTCATTGTATAAGTTATAAGCTGTCAGGGCGGAGTATGGTTCTCATTTGCTCTGTGCCTTTTAGATTTATGCAGGTCTAATCTGAGACGTCTTGTGTTTGAAAGGTCTGTTGGTTATTTGCTGTGAAGTGTCGAGCACAGTGGAGGGAGAGGGGACACACGTCTACATACACGTCTCAAACACACACACACACACACACACACACACACACACACACACACACACACACACACACACACACACACACACACACACACACACACACACACACACACACACACACACACACACACACACACACACAGGCTGCTTGAGCCTGATGTCAGGCGACTGGTTCAACTGAAGCTGGGGAGCATTGTGCAGAGCTCAATAAGCTCACATTAATCACACTCACATTTCCTCCCATCAGTCTGCGTGCCTTTCAGCAGGGATAGCTCGTTAGCATACCTCATTAGCATAATGTATTCAAGTGAGCTTAGTTTGCACAGAGGGCCACAGTCCAAGTCCCCTTTGAGTTGGAAAGTTGAATCATACTTTTTCCGTTGAGCACATTCCGTGAATTAGATGGTGAAAAACAGAATTCAACATAACCTAAAGCTTCTGTATTGCAATTAACTTAGTAATGCAGAAATACAACACTTTTCCTTGGCAACAGAGGATTTAATGTTTCATATTTGATATGTAGCCTTTCTCTGATTCACCATGGACCATCTCATCTGCACTACAGTCCGTTGCTATTTTGCAGCTCTAGCTCAAGAATTCTTACATGAGTCATGAGAATTTTCTGAAACTTGAAGTTAAAATGATTGAGTGTTTTGAGGCATTTCTTTTTTCATTTATTTTCTGCAGGATTTTCTCTCTGCATGAGTTGAGGGGAGCGGGAACTGTCTAGGAGAGAGAGTGAAAGCATGCAGAGTCAGACAGTGGGAGAGGAGAGGTGAGGGTTGTGCTGGCCATCCGGCCACTCATACCCCAGGTGCTTATAATTTACTCTGTGTGATTAATCCCTGTTGTGTTTGGAGGTGACGTCTTCTTTAATGGATCTGTCCATCTTATTCCTCCTTCAACATTGTGGACAATCCGGTTGTGGCATGCTGGATGTCATCTAGATGTGTTCACACACCATCATAAACAAGTCTTACAGCACACATTCATCTAGGAAGACTTATGTGTATTGAGATGTAACACACATGAGTGTTCCAAGACCTCGTTTATACTCTCTCTCACCACACACACGCACCCGGCAGGTAGCCTAGTGGTTAGAGCATCGGGCCAGTAACTGAAAGGTTGCTGGATCGAATCCCCTAGTTCACAAGGTAAAAATCCTGAGCAAGGCAGTTAACCCACTGTTCCCGGGGCGCTGTGGATGTCGATTAAGGCAGCCCCCCGCACCTCTCTGATTCGGAGGGGTTAAATGCAGAAGACACATTTCAGTTGAATGCATTCAGTTGTACAACTGACTAGGTATCCCCCTTTCACCCCAACACAGAGGCGGTATGTTGTCTTTGTGTGTCGGGCGGTGGGGCAGCAGGCTGGTCGTTGGAGCTGTAAATCAGTGCTCTTCGTGATGGAATTCTGATGGACAGGAAGCTAATGTGTCCCTGGTGTGTCATTATAGCCAACCTCCCTGATCGCCTGTCTGCCTGCTGCTGATCCATCCTGTTGCTCTGCTCCCCTCATCGAGAGAGAGAGAGAGAGAGAGAAGAGAGAGAGAAACACACAGACGTATGGACGGACACACACACACAGAGTGAGCCATCCCGGGCAGCTGCCTGCTGGAGACCAGAGAGGGACATGTTGAACTTAATCTCCAACATCTGTCTAAGCAGAGCAGGCACAACAAACAGCTATAGCCACCCTCACTACAACTACTACCACCACCCTCACATCACCACCTTATCTACCCCCACTAATACCACCACCACTACAGTTACCACCACTACAATTACCACCACCACCTCTACCACTATTACCACCACTACAGTATCACCACCACCACCATCACCACCAACAGAATACCACCACCACTACTACTACCACCACCACCACTACCCTCATACCACTAACCTCACACCACTAACACCACCACTACTACCACTAACCTCACACCACTAACACCACCACTACTACCACTAACCTCACACCACTAACACCACCACTACTACCACTAACCTCACACCACTAACACCACCACTACTACCACTACCCTCACACCACTAACACTACCACTAACCTCACACCACTAACACCACCACTACTACCACTACCCTCACACTACTAACACCACCACTACTACCACTAACCTCACACCACTAACACCACCACTACTACCACTACCCTCACACCACTAACACCACCACTACTACCACTAACCTCACACCACTAACACCACCACTACTACCACTACCCTCACACTACCACCACTACCACTACCACCCCCACCACCACCCCCACCACCACCACCACTGATCTAACACCACCACCCCCACCACTAATCTCACACCACCACCCCACTACTAACCTCACACCACCACCACAACCACCACCACTACTACTGCCACCACTACCACATCACTATTTCCACCACCACCACTAACCACCACCACCACCACTACCACCACTACAGTACCCTCACACCACCACCACCACTACCCTCACACCACCACCACCACTATCCTCACACCACCACCACCACCACTACCCTCACACCAACACCACTACCACCACTACTACCTTCACCACTACTACCACCACTACCCTCACACCACTACCACCACAACTACTACCACCACCACCATTACTACCACCACCACTACTACCACCACTACCACCCTCAAACCACCACTACCCTCACACCACCAACAACACTACCACAACGACTACCACCACTACTACCACCACCACCACTACTACGAACACCACCACTACTACCACCACTACAACCACAACCACTACTACTACCACCACTACTACCCTCACACCACCACCACCACTACCACTACTACAACCACCAGTACTTCAAACACCACTACTACTATCAACACCAGTACTACCACCAGCACCACCACTACCACCACTACTACCTTTATCCTCACACCACCACCACTGCCACCACTACGACCACCACCACCACTACTACCACCACCACCACTACCACCACTACTACCACTACTACCACTACTACCACAACCACTACCACCACCACCACTACCACCACCACCATTACCACCACCACCACCACTACTACTACCACCACTATTTCCACCACAACCACCTATCACCACCACTATTTCCACCACCACTACCACTTCCACCCTCACACCACCACTACCACCACTACAGTATCCTCACACCACCACCACTACCTTCACACCACCACCACTACTACCACCACTACCAGCACCACTACCCTCACACCTCCACTACCACTACTACTACCACCACCACTACTACCACCATCACCACTGCCAACACAACTACCACCACCAACACTACAACCACCACCACCACTACCACTACTACTACCACCACTACCTTCACACCACCATTACCACTACCACCACTACTACCACCATCACCACCATGACCACCACTAACCTCACACCCACCACCACCATCACCACCACTACCACCACTACCACCACCACTACCAACACCACCACCACTACCCTCACACCACTACCACCACTACTACCACCATCACCACCACGACCACCAGTAACCTCACATCTCCACCACTTCCACCACTACTACAACTACCACCACCACCACTACTACCACCACCACTATTTACACCACCACTACCACCACTATCACCACCACTATTTCCACCACCACTACCACCACCACCCTCACACCACCACCACTACCACCACTACAGTACCCTCACACCACCACCACCACCACTACCCTCACACCACAACCACCATCACTACCACCATTACTACCACCACTACCAGCACCACTACCCTCACACCACCACTACTACCACCACTACAATCACCACTACAACCACTACTACAACCCCTACCACCACAACTACAACCACCACCACTATTATCAAAACCACTACTACTACCACCACCACTACCACCATTACTCTCACACCACTACCACCACCACCACCCAAACCCTTACATCACCACCACCTATACCACCACTACTACCATCACTACCACCACCACTGGCACTACTACCACTGCCTACTACCCTCACACTACCACCACTACTACCACCACCACCACCACTCTTTCTCACCCTCTCTCTTACCCTCTCCCACCCTGATTTTCCCCTCACACCCCTACCACTTTCCCTTCTGTCACCCCACACTCCCACTCAGCTCTCTAACTCCTCCTACCTTCACACTACTGTTGTCCCAATCACTGCCCTCTATGATAACCTTCTTCCTCTGCTCTTAGATGTTGATTTCTGGGCAGGCGGGCGGGCGGGTCGACATGCTGGCGGGTCGACAGGCGGGCGGGTTTCCCTCGTATGGCCTAGAGCCATACGGCACACACACTGACACACACACACCATGACACACACAACATGACACACATACCATGACACACACACACCATGACACACACACCATGACACACACACAACATGACACTCACACCATGACACACACACCATGACACACACACCATGACACACACACACCATGACACACACACCATGACACACACACTCCATGACACACACAACATGACACACAGACACCATGACACACACACCATGACACACACACCATGACACACACAACATGACACACAGACACCATGACACACACACCATGACACACACACCATGACACACACACCATGACACACACAACATGACACACACACACCATGACACACACACCATGACACACACACACCATGACACACACACACCATGACACACACAACATGACACACACACACACCATGACACACACACCATGACACACTCACACCATGACACACACTTTGTCACTCTACCCCCTGCCAGGGACTGTTAATTACCTTGATTTAAATAATGCCTATAAATCACCCCCACAACACAGAGCACTCTGCTGATTGGATAATTATTGGATTAAACCACTGCCGTATGTAACATAATCACACACTCTCATCAGGTCTAAACCACCAGCGTGCACACGGAGCTGACTTATGTAATGTTTGGGAAAAAGAACAATGGAGGGAACTCTCTCTTTTTCTCCTCTCTCTCTCTCTTTCTCTCTCTTCTTTTTTTTCTAGGGGAAAGTCAGAGGGAATAGCAAGTTTTCTCTCTCACTCTCACTCTCTCTCACTCTCATTCTCTCTCAGACCTAGACCATTGTTAGCAGCAAGCCCTGCTGCTGTGTTTGTATGGGGAGTCTATTTTTTTCTTCTGAGTGGTGAAACATGTTGGGACTGTGTTTGTATGAGTGGTGAAACATGTTGGGACTGTGTTTGCATGGGTGGTGAAACATGTTGGGACTGTGTTTGGCCAGTGATGGCTTCCTGCCTCTGACTCTCACACTAAAGGCAGGAGGGTAGCCCCACCAGTGGATCTGTAATGTATTGTACTAGAGGATCGGTCTCCTTCCAGGATGGATGTGGTAGGTCCCCAGGGCTCTCAGGTAGGCTCCAGGGCTGCAGTGGTCCCCTGGCCCCAGATTGATTAAAGGTGAGCTGGGGAGCTGGCAGGGATGGCTCTCAGAGTCACCCAGAACCTCTGATCAGTTTTCCTTCTGAAAACCCATTTTAACCATACCAGCCATGTGATGCTCTCTCCAAGCTGCTAAGATAATGTACTGTTAATGTCTGTTTGTCTGTTAATGTCTGTCTGTCTGTCTGTTAATATATGTCTGTTAATGTCTGTCTCTCTGTTAATGTCTGTTTGTATGTTAATGTCTGTCTGTCTGTTAATGTCTGCCTGTCTGTTAATGTATGTCTGTTAATGTCTGTGTCACGAATACCACCGAAGGTGGCTCCCCTTCCTGTTCGGGTGGCGCTCGGCGGTCGTCGTCGCCCGTCTATTAGCTGACACCGATCTTTTTTCCCTTTTCGTTTGTTTTTGTCTAATTGTTTTCACCTGTTCCTTGTTGGGGTTTTGGGATGGGTGTAATTTAAGTTTGTTTAGCCCGCTGGCGTTTGTGGGGGCTTGTGGTTATTTTACGTTAGTGGTGTTTGTGTACTTTGGGTTTTCACTGTCCGGTATCTTGGTAACAGTGGTTTTGGGTTTGTTGCGCCTGTGTTTTGGGCTTCACCCATGTTTTTTCCCATCTACCTTCTGCTCTCTGCGTCTGACTCCACACCCATCTGCGCATCACGCCTCCGAGGGAGTACGATGGAGCTGCGGCGGGGTGCCAGGTATTCCTGCTTCAACTAGAGCTCTACCTGTCTGCCGTCTGGCCGGCTCCCTCGGACGAGGAGAGCGTTAGTGTCCTCGTCTCCTGCCTGACGGGTAGAACCCTGGAGTGGGTCAATGCCGTCTGGAACGGGCCCGACTCTGCAAAGGGCCACTACCCGGAGTTCACCCGTGTTCGATCATCCTCCGGAGGGCCGAGCGGCGGGTGAGAACTCTACCAACCCTACTAACGCTAACCCTACTAACACTACTAACACTACTAACCCTAACTCTACTAACCCTACTAACCCTTCTAACCATAACTCTATTTACCCTTCTAACCATAACTCTATTTACCCTTCTAACCATAACTCTACTAACCCTACTAACTCTACTAACCATAACTCTACTAACCCTACTAACCCTAACCCTACTAACCCTTCTAACCATAACTCTACTAACCCTTCTAACCATAACTATACTAACTCTACTAACCCTACTAACCCTACTAACCCTTCTAACCATAACTCTATTTACCCTTCTAACCATAACTCTATTTACCCTTCTAACCATAACTCTACTAACCCTACTAACTCTACTAACCATAACCCTACTAACCATTCTAACCATAACTCTACTAACCCTTATAACCATAACTCTACTAACCCTTATAACCATAACTCTACTAACCCTTCTAACCATAACTCTACTAACTCTACTAACCATAACCCTACTAACCCTTCTAACCATAACTCTACTAACCCTTCTAACCATAACTCTACTAACCCTTCTAACCATAACTCTACTAACCCTTCTAACCATAACTCTACTAACCCTTCTAACCATAACTCTACTAACCCTTCTAACCATAACTCTACTAACTCTACTAACCATAACCCTACTAACCCTTCTAACCATAACTCTACTAACCATTCTAACCATAACTCTACTAACCCTTATAACCATAACTCTACTAACCCTTATAACCATAACTCTACTAACCCTTCTAACCATAACTCTACTAACTCTACTAACCATAACCCTACTAACCCTTCTAACCATAACTCTACTAACCCTTCTAACCATAACTCTACTAACCCTTCTAACCATAACTCTACTAACCCTTCTAACCATAACTCTACTAACCCTTCTAACCATAACTCTACTAACCCTTCTAACCATAACTCTACTAACCCTTCTAACCATAACTCTACTAACCCTTCTAATCATAACTCTACTAACTCTACTAACCCTTCTAACCATAACTCTACTAACCCTTCTAACCATAACCCTACTAACCCTTCTAACCATAACCCTACTAACCCTTCTAACCATAACCCTACTAACTCTACTAACCATAACTCTACTAACCCTACTAACCCTAACCCTACTAACCCTTCTAACCATAACTCTACTAACCCTTCTAACCATAACTCTACTAACCCTTCTAACCATAACTCTACTAACCCTACTAACCCTAACCCTACTAACCATTCTAACCATAACCCTACTAACTCTTCTAACCATAACCCTACTAACACTTCTAACCATAACTCTACTAACCCTACTAACCATAACTCTACTAACCCTTCTAATCATAACTCTACTAACCCTACTAACTCTACTAACCATAACTCTACTAACCCTACTAACCCTAACTCTAATGACACTACTAACCCTAACCCTACTAACTCTTCTAACCATAACTCTACTAACTCTACTAACCATAACTCTACTAACCCTTCTAACCCTAACCCTACTAACCCTTCTAACCATAACTCTACTAACCCTTCTAATCATAACTCTACTAACCCTACTAACTCTACTAACCATAACTCTACTAACCCTACTAACCCTAACTCTAATGACACTACTAACCCTAACCCTACTAACTCTTCTAACCATAACTCTACTAACTCTACTAACCATAACTCTACTAACCCTTCTAACCCTAACCCTACTAACCATAACTCTAATAACCCTTATAACCATAACTCTACTAACCCTTCTAACCATAACCCTACTAACTCTACTAACCATAACTCTACTAACCCTACTAACCCTAACCCTACTAACACTTCTAACCATAACTCTACTAACCCTTCTAACCATAACTCTACTAACCCTTCTAATCATAACTCTACTAACCCTACTAACTATACTAACCATAACTCTACTAACCCTACTAACCCTAACTCTAATGACACTACTAACCCTAACCCTACTAACCCTTCTAACCATAACCCTACTAACTCTACTAAACCTACTAACTCTACAAACCCTACTAACCCTAACACTACTAACCCTACTAACTCTACTAACTCTACTAACCCTACTAAACCTACTAACCCTAACTCTACTAACCCTACTAAGCCTAACCCTACTAACCCTACTAACCCTACTAACCCTACTAACCCTACTAACTCAAACCCTACTAACTCTACTAACCCTAACCCTACTAACTCTACTAACCCTACTAACTCTACTAACCCTACTAACTCTACTAACTCTACCTACCCTAACCCTACTAACCCTAACCCTACGAACTCTAACCCTACTAACCCTACTAACCCTACTAACCCTACTAACTCTAACTTTACTAACCCTAATAACCCTAACTCTACTAACTCTACTTACCCTACTAACCCTAACCCTACTAACTCTACTAACCCTTCTAACTCTACTAACCCTAACCCTACTAACTCTACTAACCCTAACCCTACCAACTCTAACCCTACTAACCCTAACCCTTCTAACCCTAACTCTACTAACCCTAACCCTACTAGCCCTACTAACCCTAACTCTACTAACCCTACTAACTCTAACCCTACTAACCCTTCTAACTCTAACCTACTAACTATAACCCTACTAACACTACTAACCCTAACTCTACTAACCCTAACCCTACTTGCCCTACTAACCCTAACTCTACTAACCCTAATTAACACTAACCCTACTAAGCCTTCTAACTCTAACACTACTAACCCTACTAACGCTACTAACCCTACTAACTCTAACCCTACTAACCCTACTAACCCTAACTCTACTAACCCTAACTCTACTAACTCTACTAACCCTACTAACCCTACTAACCCTAACTCTACTAACCCTACTAACCCTACTAACTCTAGCTCTACTAACCCTACTAACCCTATTAACCCTAACTCTACTAACCCTACTAACCCTACTAACCCTACTAACTCTAACTCTACTAACCCTACTAACCCTAACCCTACTAACCCTACTAACCCTACTAACTCTACTAACCCTACTAACCCTAACACTACTACCCCTACTAACTCTACTAACCCTACTAAACCTACTAACCCTAACTCCACTAACCCTACTAACCCTAACTCTACTAACCCTACTAACCCTACTAAGCCTAACTCTACTAACCCTACTAACCCCACTAACTCTAACCCTACTAACTCTGCTAACCCTAACCCTACTAACTCTACTAACTCTACTAACCCTACTAACCCTATTAACTCTACTAACTCTACTAACTCTACCTACCCAAACCCTACTAACCCTAACCCTACGAACTCTAACCCTACTAACCCTACTAACCCTACTAACTCTACTAACCCTACTATCTCTACTTACCCTACTAACTCTACTAACTCTACTAACCCTAACCCTACTAACTCTACTAACCCTAACCCTACTAACTCTACTAACCCTACTAACTCTAACCCTACTAACTCTACTAACCTGACTAACTCTAACCCTACTAACTCTACTAACCCTACTAACTCTAACCCTACTAATTCTACTAACTCTACTAACCCTACTAACTCTAACCCTACTAACTCTACTAACTCTACTAACCCTACTAACCCTACTAACCCTAACCCTACTAACTCTACTAACCCTTCTAACTCTACTAACCCTAACCCTACCAACTCTAACCCTACTAGCTCTACTAACCCTACTAACTCTAACCCTACTAACCCTAACCCTACTAACCCTACTAACTCTACTAACCCTACTAACTCTAACCCTACTAACCCTACTAATCCTACTAACCCTACTAACTCTGCTAACCCTACTAACTCTACTAACTCTACTAACTCTACTAACCCTACTAACCCTACTAACTCTACTAACCCTACTAACCCTACTAACTCTACCAACCCTACTAACTCTAACCCTACTAACCCTAACTCTACTAACCCTACTAACCCTACTTACCCTACGAACCCTACTAACTCTAACCCTACTAACCCTACTAACTCTACTAACCCTAACTCTACTAACCCTAACTCTACTAACCCCAACTCTACTAACCCTAACTCTACTAACCCTAACTCTACCCATAATCACACCCAGTATCAGTTTTTATGGACTCAGGTGAGCTTCTGAGAGAAAGTGGACTGGGCTCTCTTCTCTTCGGTCAAGAAGCTGGCTCTCCAGTCAGTTAGCGGCACAAAGAGAACTGACGAGAGAGGTGGTGTGAACGTTGCTATACCTCTCCTTTTCTCTCTCCACTGTGTATCGTCTTATTGTGCAATGATACATTATCTCTCTAAAAGTGGCCTTTTATCCATCTTTTTACTATGTTAGGTCTCTCTCTCTATATATAGGATATATATACATATATATATCCTATCTCCCTCTCTCGTTCTCTCTACCTATCTTTCTACTCATCTCTCTGTCCACTAGGTGACAGTAATGACACAGTCCGTCTCCTGATGGATGGCATCCCTGTCCAACAAGCACACACGTACACACACACACACACACACAGGCACTACAGAGGGTAGTCCGTACGGCACAGTACATCACTGGGGCCAAGCTACCTGCCATCCAGGACCTCTATTCCAGGCAGTGTCAGTGGAAGGCCCTAAAAATGGTCAAAGACTCCAGCCACCCAAACAATAGAAGGTTATTTCTGCTACCGCATGGCAAGCGGTACCGATGCACCAGCAGGACCCTGAACAGCTTCTACCCTCAAGACTGTTAAATAGTTAGTTAAATAGTTCACCAATAATTACCCGGACTATCTGCATTGATAATTTTGGTAATAACACTTTTGCCTAATCACATACACTGCTGCTAGTGTTTATTATCTGTCCTGTTGCCTAGTCACTTTACCCGTACCAAAATGTACATATCTACCTAAATTACCTCGTACCCCTGTACGTCGACTTGGTACTGGTACTCCCTGTATATAGCCAAGTTATCGTTACTCATATTTTTCTCTCTGCATTGTTGGGAAGGGCTCGTAAGTAAATTTGAGCATGCAATCAAATTTGATTTGATTTGACACACACACACATACACCACAGGAGGTTGTTGGCACCTTAATTGGGGGAGATGGGCTTGTGGTAATGACTGGAGCGTTATTAGTCCAATGGTAACAAATACATCAAACACGTGGTTTCCATGATTTCCAGGCGTTTGATGCCATTCCATTTGCTCTGTTCCGGCCATTATTATGAGCCGTCCTCCCCTCAACAGCCTCCAGTGACACACACCCATGTAGGGCTCAAATATGTGCCAGCCAACAGATTCATAACCCAGGGCCTTTTCTGCTGACTGGCAGATGGACAGGAAATCAAGTATGGCAATGGTTGCAATAACATCAATTGTATTTAAAATTACATTTCTATGGAACTATAAATGTAGGTGGGAAACATACTTGGTCATAGCCTGTTGGTGTGACAGGAACTACTGTTTGAGGTTTAGCACCATTGTTGTTATCTTGGTTTTAGAGGGCGCCTCAATGGTCTAGTCATTGTGATACTGTTGATCTTTGGCGACACTGATGCTATGGACTAATCCTGAAAAGAACCACTATTGTCTCTCTCTGTGTGTGTGTGTGTGTGTGTGTGTGTGTGTGTGTGTGTGTGTGTGTGTGTGTGTGTGTGTGTGTGTGTGTGTGTGTGTGTGTGTGTGTGTGTGTGTGTGTGTGTGTGTGTGTGTGTGTGTGTGTGTGTGTGTGTGTGTGTGTTAAGGGTTCTGGCTGGCTGGGTTTACTGAATGACATCTCATTTGTTTGGTGAGGAACTGAGCCTCTACTGTTTACTCATTATATTGTATTAAGGTTATGTGACCAGTTTAGATAAGGAAAGAATTAGACTTCAGTGACTGATTTAGTAGATTTTTTCAGTGAAACGGACCTCCATGTGCTGCTAACAGTTTAGCTTCTTCCACTGTCCCTGTTCCCATAGCAAGCTCAAACCAGTGGTTCTCTGCTCGCAGACACACGTGACAGCTCTCCTTGGCAACGTACTAAGCGTTTGAGCTAAAGGATCCAATTGTATAGCCCCATTGGTGACATTTCAAGCTAGCTGTGGAGTGAGTTTACAGCACGTTCTTAACTCAATTTGTAACATACTGTAAATCAACATTGAAGGTAATTTCTTTACCAGTACATACAGTTGAAGTCGGAAGTTTACATAGACTTAGGTTGGAGTCATTAAAACTTGTTTTTCAACCACTCCACAAATTTCTTATGGCCGGGGGGCAGTATTGAGTAGCTTGGATGAATAAGGTGCCCAAAGTAAACTGCCTGCTACTCTGTCCCAGATGTTAATATATGCATGGTATTAGTAGATTTGGATAGAAAACACTCTGAAGTTTCTAAAACTGTTTGAATGATGACTGTGAGTATAACAGAACTCATATGGCAGGTGAAAACCTGAGAAAAAAATCCAACCAGGAAGTGGGAAATCTGAGGTTTGCCTATCTTTGCCTATCCAATATACAGTGTAACAGTACGACTGCACTTCCTAAGGCTCCCACTAGATGTCAACAGTCTTTAGAACCTTGTTTCAGGCTTCTACTGTGAACGGGGAGAGAATAAGAGCTGATTGAGTCAGGTGTCTAGCAGAATGCCATAAGCTCAGTCCGGCGAGTGCCCGTGAGAGTTAGCTGCATTTCTTTTCCTTTCTAAAGACAAGGGAATTGTCCGGTTGAAACATTATTGAAGATTTATGATAAAAACATCCTAAATATTGATTCTATACATCGTTTGACATGTTTGACATGTGCCCTCACATCACAGTAGAATCCTCAAACAAGGTTCTAAAGACTGTTGACATCTAGTGGAAGCCTTATGAAGTGCAATATGACCCCATAGACACTGTATATTCGTTAGGCAATGACTTGAAAAACTACAAACCTCAGATTTCCCACTTCCTGGTTGGATTTTTTTCTCAGGTTTTCGCCTGCCATATGAGTTCTGTTATACTCACAGACATCATTCAAACAGTTTTAGAAACTTTGGAGTGTTTTCTATTCAAATATACTAATAATAAGCATACATTAGGAACTGGGCCTGAGTAGCAGGAAATTTACTCTGGGCACCTTATTCATCCAAGCTACTCAATACGGCCGCCAGCCATAAGAAGTTTTAAGATGAGTGAGTTCATTGGTCAGCGGGAGACAAACCGATCCAAATGAAGCATCGGTAAGAAAAAAAAAACGATTCAAACGCTACGAGTTCACAAAGATTTTTTTTCTTATATAATATTTTTCTGCCTTATTCCGAATATACCTCTTGTTGTGACAGAATTGATGTGTCCTTTCCTTCAGCCTATCACATTTTTCTGCATGTAACTGTATATGACATTGATCAACATTTCAGATAACAACTGTGCTCACAGCGTGGGAGACGCAGCTGCTCGCGCCAACGACAGGTAGGCCTCCTCCATCCCTGTTCTAATATTCCTAGGCTACATCTGCATGGCACCTTAAATTCAGATGATTTTTTGGGGAAATTGAAGATCATTTACTGCATTTCGACAAAATAAAAAAATGCTATTTGGAGAACAAAAAAAAGAATAGGCCATTAATTATCTCCACAGTTTTAGTTTTAAAGGTCTGTGGAACAATGCAATGCAACCGTCCAATCCAGGCCTACGAAAAAGGGGAGACACTAATTGTAGAATATGACGGGAGGGAATTGTTGTCCCCTAAAACACTTTCCAGTGGTACTGATCCAATGATAACGACAGTGAACATGTGTGCACTCACCAGGGATATGGCTGATGCTCTCAGCTGGTGCCAATAAGATAGGCTTGTCACACCCTGATCTGTTTCACCTGTCCTTGTGCTTGTCTCCACCCCCCTCCAGGTGTCGCCCATCTTCCCCTTTATCCCCTGGGTATTTATATCTGTGTTTTCTGTCTGTTTGTGCCAGTTTGTCTTGTTTGCCAAGTCAACCAGCAGTTTTCTCTCAGCGCCTGGTTTTCCCAGTCGCTCTTTTTCTCGTCCCCTTGTTTTTGATCCTTGCCTGTCCTGACTCTGAGCCCGCCTGCCTGACCACTCTGCCTGCCCCTGACCTCGAGCCTCTCTGCCGCCCTATACAGTTTTGGACTCTGCCCTGCCTGTCCCTGACCTGCCTTTTGTCTATCCCTTGGATTATAATAAATACCAGAACTCATCTGCCTCCTGTGTCTGCATCTGGGTATCGCCTTGTGTCATGATAAGGCTACTCTTCGCTCACTTGGGAGTTGAGGAGTTTTATGGAGCGGACACATTCGACTTTTCTTTGTCTTCTCTTTTCAGCAATAGCCATTTGCTTTCTGAACTGTTTTTCCTACAATTGTATTTTTTTTAAATATTGCGATATGCCTATAGGCCTAAGTGCTTTTCACTGACCGCTATTTGCTCTCTGGTGTAGTATTTTCAATGATTGTGTTTGTTTCTGTATAGACACAAGTAATTACATAACTAATACTGGAAAAATTGTATTCCGTTTACTTTAGAGGAAGCTTCTTCCCCTAGTCTATTGGACGTGCCCCATTTGCATCAATGTGAAAGTAACTGGTGCAGCTGGCCGTGAGGCTAACAAGGCTGAGTTAAAATGTCAATGTTAAATTCAAATCAATCAGCACGCTGCTTAAATGGCTGACAGGCAAAGCAAACAATCTGGCACTGTCTCTGCTCTCTCCTTTCTTAAATGAGCATTTTTGGGTAAAAATTACTGTGATTGTTGTCAATTAAAATTGTCAGAAATGTACAGAAATAGCTTGGGAGTGGTCTTGGGAGTGGTCTTGGGAGTGGTCTTGGGAGTGGTCATGGGAGTGGTCTTGGGAGTGGTCTTGGGAGTGGTCTGAGCGGGAGGAAGGTTTGGAACTCCCTTTCTTATTGGTGATATCACCAGGCAGGCCAAAACTCCTTCCCACCAAAACAGGCTGACATTTCAAACAGCTCTTACAATTACGCTAAACAGCCGTTGCATTCTGGGTTGGAATGATTTAAGTCTACTTTTTTTGTCTTGAGCTGGGGTATGTTGACTACCATACCCAATTGACGACCCTGAGCTCAGCTCCTAAACTTCATCAGTAGCAAATATTAATTTAGAATGGAAAATGAATGTGTTCTTGCAAGAATTGTAAGTGCATCATAGCGTATAAAATCAAACCACTTCGCATCGATTCATTCCACTAATCAAATAGAATCGCACCGAATCGTTTCACTCTAAAAGTATCCTTCCTTTATCGCATCGGAGGCCATGCATCTAGATCAGGGGTTCCCAAACTTGGTCCTGATTTCTGCCATTGATGGATCATCTCTAGAGTATCCTGACACGTGCCCTGGTGTAGTTGGAAGTCATTTGTTTAAAAGGGTGACATGGAGCACTTCCTCTCAGACATCAGTTACAACAGGGTTTTTCATTCGTTAATCCTCTTCCTCTCCTCTCTTCAGTGTGTTCGGTTGGCAGAGACAATCTAACACGATTTGAGAGTATCTAACACGCATACAGACAATCTAGCACCGGTGAAATTGACAGTGGTGGCCCAGTGACACCTGTGACAACTGTCACAGCTACCTTTGTCAGTGCTGTCATATTCATCTGGCATCATATTCACCTCAGAGACTCGTGGCTAATCTTACCTTTGTCTCTCTCTGTGGCACATATGGTTCAGTTACCAGGGCCCAGTGATAAACGCTTTCTACACTTTAAGCACACCTCAGCTGTGAGACACACCCTGTTATCTTGTATTTCACCTAACCGGTAAGTAATGGTGTGCTTGACTTCACTTGGTAGATGTAAGCCAGAAACATCTGTCCCTATTGGATGTGATCAACGTTCTGTCTTGTCTTGCTTGAAGAGGAGTGGAGGAGTGGAGGAGGATACATCACAACCTCCTTTCCCTCGTTCCTTCCTATCCCTTGTTCCTTCCCTCCTTTCATTTCAACTGATTCATAGCTGTTGACCTGAGAATGAAAGGAGACACTCTCTTCTCGCTCTACCCCCCCTTCTCTCTCTCCCTCTCCCTCCCTCTCCCTCCTTCCCTCTCCCTCCCTCTCCCTCCTTCCCTCTCGCCCTCCCTCTATCCTTCTCTTTCTCTCTCCTCCCTCTCTCCTTCCCTCTCTCCCGCTCCCTCTCTCCCGCTCCCCCCCTCTCTCTCCCTCCCCCTCCCTCTCTCTCCCTCCCTCTCCCTCCCTCTTTCTCCTTCCATCTCTCTCTCTCCCTCCCTCTCTCTCCTTCCCTCCCTCTCTCTCCTTCCCTCCCTCTCTCTCTCTCTCTCTCCCTCCCCCTATATTTCTCTCCCTCCCTCTCTCCTTCCCTCTCCCTCCATCTCTCCCTCTCTCTCTCTCTCTCTCTCTCTCTCTCCCTCTCCCTCCATCTCCCTCCCTCTCTCTCCTTCCCTCTCCCTCCATCTCTCTCCCTCTCCCTCCATCTCTCTCCCTCTCCCTCCATCTTTCTCCCTCTCTCTCTCTCTCTCTCCCTCCATCTCTCTCCCTCTCTCTCTCTCTCCCTCTCCCTCATTCCCAGTGATAGTTGACACCACTCAACTACTGTCCCAGCCCACAGAGAGGTTGACGGTGTTGATAGCAGATAAAGCAGTAGCAGCCAGCAGTAATGACACACACACACACACACACACACACACACACACACACACACACACACACACACACACACACACACACACACACACACACAGTAGTCAGGGCCTCGTCCAGGGCATGCCCCAGGAATGCCTGTGTGTTTTCAGAGTAGGGGCAGATGCATCCCCGGCTCAGCTCTCGACAGGGGCCCTCAATAAAATCCCCCGCTGTCATTGGAGGAGGGCCCGCTTGTTTTTGTAAGTGCCCTTTGAGCTTTCTCAAGAGCAGAATTAGGGACTGTTCAGGACTTAACTGTGTGTGTGTGTGTGTGTGTGTGTGTGTGTGTGTGTGTGTGTGTGTGTGTGTGTGTGTGTGTGTGTGTGTGTGTGTGTGTGTGTGTGTGTGTGTGTGTGTGTGTGTGTGTGTGTGTGTGTGTGTGTGTGTGTGTGTATGCGTGTTTGGGTGGTTAACTGGGAGGGATGATGCTTTGCACCGCTTCCAGAGACAGGAAGTCTGATTGGGGGATTTTAGTGATTAATAGCTGTGTTCTTCTCTCTTTCTGCCTCTGTCTAACTCTGTCTCTCCTCTTCATTACAGCCTTGTCTGTGCATGTGTTTGTGTTTTGTGTTTTCTCTGTCAGTGTGTGTTGTGTTTTTGGTGCTGTAGCGTTTACCTTTCCAGATGGTGCTGAATGAACCATTTACAGACTAACTCTTGTTTTTCATATGTAAATTCCTTCATAATTCCTACCGTAAAGCCAGTATTTGTTTTAGGGGCTTGCATGTTATTTCCCCCAACTGGTTATAATTTTTTCTCTTTCGCTCATATACGCTGAGAACAGAATGATGGATACGCGTCCCAAACGGCTAAAGTACTAAAGTAGTGCACTGTAAAGGGAATAGGGCTCTGGTCTAAAGTAGTGCACTGTAAATGGAATAGGGCTCTGGTCTAAAGTAGTGCACTGTAAAGGGAATAGGGCTCTGGTCTAAATTAGTGCACTGTAAAGGGAATAGGGCTCTGGTCTAAAGTAGTGCACTGTAAAGGGAATAGGGCTCTGGTCTAAAGTAGTGCACTGTAAATGGAATAGGGCTCTGGTCTAAAGTAGTGCACTGTAAAGGGAATAGGGTTCTGGTCTAAAGTAGTGCACTGTAAATGGAATAGGGCTCTGGTCTAAAGTAGTGCACTGTAAAGGGAATAGGGCTCTGGTCTAAAGTAGTGCACTGTAAAGGGAATAGGGCTCTGGTCTAAAGTAGTGCACTGTAAATGGAATAGGGCTCTCGTCTAAAGTAGTGCACTGTAAATGGAATAGGGCTCTGGTCTAAAGTAGTGCACTGTAAAGGGAATAGGGCTCTGGTCTAAAGTAGTGCACTGTAAATGGAATAGGGCTCTGGTCTAAAGTAGTGCACTGTAAAGGGAATAGGGCTCTGGTCTAAAGTAGTGCACTGTAAATGGAATAGGGTGCAGTTAGGACAGATCCCTAGACTCCCTGACATGAGAGGAGCTCTGAAATAGGAACATAAATCACTGTTATTAATGGGTGCCTGTTTCTGCATTAATTAACTGGTCTTTCCTCTGCTAAAGCCTTTAATTGCATTTTAATATCCACCAGTGTATGTGTACTTTACTGCCATATTTCACCTCCCCTCTACCCCAAATTAGGTGATTCTTTTCTGTTTCCCAAATGGCACCATCTTCCCTATATAGTGCACTGCTTTTGATCATAGCCCTATTGCGTACTGGCAATAAATATTGCACTGTATAGACAAAAGGATATATTAGGGACACAGACTAGAAGCGTTTGACAGATGGGTCTGTGCCCCGTTTGGTTGGACATTTACGTTTACATTCCCAATTTCACTGTAATAGGATGTCATTTGAATAGGTGAGTCTACTGCTGTAAAAACATGGTTGGTTCTCTCACCGTTTCACTGTTAAAGTGTGGGACTTCTGTAATAAGTAATATATTTCTATATATATTTTGTTTATTGGTCCAGCACAGATCCAGTCGTATGGGAGTCCTATTTTACATTTATATTCTCCATTTCCCATTCGGACTGTCTCATCTACTGTCTGAATAATGTGCTTTCTGAAACCCGTTAATTTATAGGTGTTGAGTCAACTTATTGCACTTGATCCACCCATATGAAATGGTATGCCTGCGCTACTGTAAGTTACTGTAAATAACGTCTGTTAAATGGCATACATTTTTCTTAGGAAATGTTCTGGAATATTTTAGAGTCCATTGCTTTTATTCATGCACAGGCATGTTAAATAATGTGTTCACTTTATAATAGTTTGTGACAAAAACATGGGTCCTTCCTTTTTGCTATTTGACTATATAGAAGTACTGTATAGTTGCTTCTTCAAGTGCCCTTGAATCATTAGTGTGTTAGTATGCCTGTGGGACTAACCAGGAACAGTAGGCTGTCCTGGCAGTGTCCTTTGCATGCATACTTTACCCTTCACCCAGTTATTTATGTCCTGGCCGTCGTCTGTGTGTTGATGGATCATCAAATCACATTTTATTTGTCACGTACAGGTGTAGACTTTACAGTGAAATACTCACTTACACGCCCGTAACCAACAATGCAGTTTTAAGAAAAGTAGGTGTTAAGTAAAAATGAAAGAGCAACAGTAAAATAACAGTAGCGAGGCTTTATACAGGGGGTGCCTTGTTCCAACTGGTTGAGTAATGGTTCCGTGGAGCTGAGAGGGTGTTTTGCATTCCACATCTGACGTGTCAATAGAGGAACATGGAGGCATCAGCTATCAGATACCGGTTCTCACTACTGGTTCAACTACATGTTCAGCAGGGCATATCGTATCAGAGAATTGAACAAAAGTGTCTGCCATGCGGCTCTGTAGCAATTAGACTCTTCTCTTAGAGTCAATGCACCTCACCATTACCATGTGGTAATGTCACGAGTGATGAGGCCACTGTTGGAACTGGCCCAGAGGAATCGCACTGGAAGTATGCCAATGTCAAATATGAGATTAAACAACAAAGTAGAGACTAGTCATCCAGAGATGAATATAATACATGTGTAGCCTACCGTATATGTGCATTCATCTGTGTGTGTCAATCTCACAGGGGAATTCCAACTTCTTGTGGATGTGACCTGGTCGCTATGACTACTAGGAATCACAGTCATTCACCATGTGTCTCCTCAGTCTCTGTTTGATGGATGACACCTGTGTGTTCACATTGAGCAATCCCTCCCTGGCTCCCTGGCACAAGGCTGTTTTTAATTCTCACTTCTGCATGGGAGCAAACTGCCTAGCTCCCTGAGCCAAAACCAACTCCGATAATCATCTGATCTGAATCATACATGATGGTGTCTCTTTTTCCTGTCAGACAACTTGTCGGACTCTGTGGCATGTTGAAGGAGAAGGGTTGCTTGTGTCCATGTTGCCGCTTGCTAGGACTCACACAGCTGTGGCTCCTGGCTTGTCCACAATAAACAATGAAGGTGTGGGGAGTCACTAGCTGTTCTTATTCATGCTCCTCCTTGTCCTTACTGTATCACAGTCCATCACAAACCCATGCCAAAATGACTTGTGGGAAACGCCGGCACACAATGGAAACTGCTGGCAATTCAAAACAGGCATTCGATCCAAAGAAAACGTAGATGCCGTCATGTGAAATCTAAATCTGTGTCATTTGAAATCATAGCTGTTCATTTTTTTTGTTTGCCAGTTGATAGTTTTGATGGTGGTATGAAGTACGCTGATATCTGGGACAGGGCTCATTGTGGTGAAGTAGAATATTATCTCTGAGTGTGTTACTTACTGTACATGGCTGGATTCCAGACAAAGCTGTGTGTGTGTGCCCACAATGTGTGAATGTTCAGTGTGTGTGTGTGTGTTCAGTGTGTGTGTGTGTGTGTGCATACGCCCGTGCTGGTGTATGTGTGTGTGCAGGCGTAGCAACCCTGGATGACAGGACCTGTCAGTGCCATTGTGACTCTATAGACAAAATAAACTCTAAATAATTGAATCCATAATATTTCACCCAATCAGGCGACACAGCGCTAATACCCCAACCAGATGGCAGGTCACTGGTATTACAGTGGTATTACTGCTCTACACCAGGCCACTGTGGTATTACTGCTCTACACCAGGTCACTGTGGTATTGCTGCTTTATACCAGGTCACTGTGGTATTACTGCTCTACACCAGCTCACTGTGGTATTATAGCAGAATTACTGCTCTACACCAGGTCACTGTGGTATTACTGCTCTACACCATGTCACTGTGGTATTACTGCTCTACACCAGGTCACTGTGGTATTATAGCAGAATTACTGCTCTACACCAGGTCACTGTGATTTAACACAATGGAGTAGGAATATAGAATTAACACGATGAAGTAGGAACATAGATGTAACTAGGTGGAGTAGGAACATAGATGTAACTAGGTGGAGTAGGAACATAGATGTAACTAGGTGGAGTAGGAACATAGATGTAACTAGGTGGAGTAGGAACATAGATGTAACTAGGTGGAGTAGGAACATAGATGTAACTAGGTGGAGTAGGAACATAGATGTAACTAGGTGGAGTAGGAACATAGATGTAACTTGGTGGAGTAGGAACATAGATGTAACTAGGTGGAGTAGGCACATAGATGTAACTAGGTGGAGTAGGAACATAGATGTAACTAGGTGGAGTAGGAACATAGATGTAACTAGGTGGAGTAGGAACATAGATGT